>NW_005871903.1:16877-75686 GCF_000147115.1 Myotis lucifugus
AAAGAGCATAGAGTAATTTGGGGAAATATGATATAGAAGTCTGCAGACCTAATTTCAGTTTAGATTTTGACATCTACTAGCAATGTGACTTTGGACAAGTCATTGAATCTCTCACAAAATATGTTTTTTCCTCATCTGCTACATTCGGATGTTAGATGGTTGTGGACTCTAATCCCTTCCTTTTCTAATATGGAGTTTTAAAGAACACTCCAGCTGACAATGAAATCAAGACTTCTTGAGAGTGTTTCAACAGCAATAAAAAGAAAACCTAAGTCTTGTAGAAAACTAGCAATACATATATAGATATAGATATAGATATAGATATAGATATAGATATAGATATAGATATAGATATAGGTATAGGTATAGGTATAGATATAGATATAGATATAGATATAGATATAGATATAGATATAGATATAGATATAGGTATATATGATGTGTCATGTGTAATGGTCTCCAACCACCAAGGTTTCAACTTTAGTATTTTAAATTAAGTGCTGTTCCAAAAGTAATATTCATGGGGTTTGGAGTTTTCTATCCAAAGTAGGATAACAGAGAAAATAGGGAAAGAAGATGGGGAGTACTGGGCTATAGGAAGGCAAGTATTTCAATGTAAAAATATTAGAACTGCTTTCATCAGAACAGGCCAACAGCAACCAAGAGGGAGGGAAAAACACAAGCAGGAAGGAAGGGGAAGTATAAAAATGAACAAGGAGAACATGAAAGAGCTCATGAGAACAAAAAGAGCAGATTGGAATGGAATATTGGAGGGAACCAAAGAATATAAATGAAAGCAGAAAGAGCATAGGGTGAAATCAGCTCGGACTAGGGCAAAGTAATGTGGCTCTCAGCAAATGCTTACATTGATAGAATAGGAAAGAAAGTAAGGCTGGAGTAGGGTCCCACTATCCACAGCAGTATATCAAAACAATCCTATTCAGTTGCCCGTTTTTTTGTTGCCTCTCTGAACACAGATGACATGTGACAGTTTGCAATATTAACATTTAAAAATGCATTTTAGTAATGATGTTTCTTATATACAAGAAACTAAGAAAGGTGATTATCTAGGGCCGTGGTCGGCAAACTGCTGCTCGCGAGCCACATGTGGCTCTTTGGCCCCTTGAGTGTGGCTCTTCTTAAGCCTTAGGAGTACCCTAATTAAGTTAATAACAATGTACGTACCTTTATAGTTTAAGTTTAAAAAATTTGGCTCTCAAAAGAAATTTCAATCGTGGTACTGTTGATATTTGGATCTGCTGACTAATGAGTTTACCGACCATTGATTTCGGGCATTGGAAATCACAGAATTTTCAGTCTTTCAATTCATTCTGATTTTTAAACTATGACAATGTTTTGTCTAGTAAAAAAAAATTAAGACTTTAAAAGAAAGATGTGTCCTAAATGGAATCAGAAAGAATACACCCTTTGTGTGATTAGTATGTTCAAATTCAAAGATGCTCTTCATCTTCAAAGTTATTTTCTTCCTAACGCAGAGAGCACACTGATACACAGCCATTGCCTCACTTCAGGTCATAGCTACTTAAGGGAAAAAAGAGAGCATCTAATCCCGCATCTCTAATTTCACATTTCTCAAAAATAATTTTTTTGATTCTCTTGGGGATTCCTACATTAATGTGTGTGTTTTTTAATTGAAACCTATTGATGATGATTTTCAGACTTTGGGTACGACCCCTTTGCTGGATGTTGAAGATGATGATAATCTAGGTTTTAAGATAAATATAAAAACCTTCATGATACATTTCACCTGTTCTTTTCTCTTTGTTATAAGGTTATATTAATTGAAATATATATATATCTAATACACTAAGTATTTATTACTTACTGGGGAATAGTCAGAGAAATATGAATGAATACAATAATGGAATTCCTTTACATTTACTTTGTTCTCTGCTTTAAACTAGTATTTACTGAAATATTGGTCAGCATATATAGGAGGCACATATACATCTACAGTGATTGCAGTGTGCTGCTTGTTATGCAATTTTTACTGATATATCTCCTCTGTCCATACGTACTCGCTAAGAACTTACTCAAAATCACCTCTTGTGGGTAGTTTCTGGTTAACAGTATTCACTAAAATAGAATAGGCAATATGTACTTTTATGATACGGCATGTATGAAACAAAACTTCATTTTGTACTAAATTTATTAGGGTCTGATGTTTGCTACGTTCCTCACTTCTTGAGAAACTCACTCTCAGATAGTCATTCTGAGGTAGGATCAGAAATCAGGCATGAAGACAGTAAGAAAGACCCTTTAAGTTTACCAACTGCATTGAGCTTCTATGAGAATTATAGGAAGAGCATGTGAAGGGCACAGGCAAAATGAGACGCTGAAGATTGTCATGACCACAGATGTACTGTCTTCTCCTGGACAAACGAACATCTGCATCAGAAGTTCTATTATTCCTAGATGTTGGCAGTGTAATGTGCAGAGCTCTGGCAAGGAAGTCGGGATGCTTAGGTTATGGAAGCAGGTACTAATATTAACATAGGGAGAGAACGGAGCCATAGTTTCTTCAGTCATGAAATGAGAATGTTAGAACAGGGATTCTCAAAGGACTCCTGCTTCTAAAATGCTTTAATTCTAGGAAAGAGCATACAAATCAATACTACTGAAGGTTCAAGGGCGAGATAGGTCAGGGAGTGGTTGCTTCTAGCCTAGAGAACAATGTATGAAGCACACCACTTGGGTCTTGTGTACTTTTTTACTCAAGATTTTATATTATATATAAAAGCCTAAGCGACTGAATGACCAATTGACTGAATGACCAGTTGAACCGCAGCTATGACACACACTGACACCAGGGACAAACGCTCAACGCAGGAGCTACCACCCTGATGGTCAGTGTGCTCCCACAGTGAGAGCACCGCTCAGCTGACCGATGGTCACCAGACACCTGGGCTCATGACTGGAGATAGCAGCTGCAGCGGAAGGAGCCTCTCCCACCTCCCCACCTCTGCGGCAGTGCTACCACTACCAAGCTGGAGCTGCTCAGCGCCTGGCCCTGATTCAGGCTCCTCCCCCGTCCACCTGCTGCTTCCCGAAATACTACATCCCTCGGGCCAAAACCAGCAATCCCATATCCCCCCAGGGGTCCCGGATTGTGAGAGGGCACAGGCAGGCTGAGGGACCACACCAGTACATGATATATATTTTTTATTGATTTCAGAGAGGAAGGGGGAGGGAGAGAGAGACTTGGACACATCAATGATGAGAGAGAATCATTGATTGGCCGCCTTCCTCAGGCCCTTTACTGGGGAATTGAGCCCCCAACCTGGGTTTGTGCCCTTGACTGGAATTGAACCAAGACTCGCAAGCCAATGCTCTATCCACTGAACCTAAACAGCTAGGGCTGAAAGCAACAATCTTAAAATAATGATGTTTTTCACACATGTTGCTTATCAATCTTTTTTCATCACTCTCTTGTTCCCTACAGAGAATTCCAAAAATCCACCTTTCCTTGGAATTTCAACCTCCCTGCAACGCTCTCTTCCTGTGGAGAGCAATGCAGGAAGTGTCTGCAATTTCTACCGTGTCTCTGCTCCAGCCAACAGTTCACCATGGCTCCTGCCATCAGCCTCTGGCACCACTTTCCAACCTCTCATGGGTGGTGCCTACTTTTACCAACATTCTAGCACAACCATGTTGTCTGGAGTTCCTGGCCAGAGCCCAATCTCCATTCCAGCTGCTTCCAATCCTAAAGTTTTTGAGTGGGCTCTTACAGGAGACACTGAAAAGAAGTCATCATCACTCAGAAAATTCACTGTGACTGTCATTGACCAGGACACAACTGTCTCCTCTATGTCTCTGGCGTCCCAGTGTGAGAAAACCTCAGATGCCTATAAGATGGCCCCTCAGTATCCATCACTTTCTGTCAACCTTGTTCAGGGGGCACCAATTCAGGGACAGGGCCTGTCACATCCCTACCAGGTGGCAAATCATGTGTGTTACTACAATCAAGGCACAATGGACCCTCTGCTCTCTGGAGAGGGTGGTCCCTACCTGCAGTCCTATGGCTCTGTGTCTTACACAGAGAGCAGGGCCTCTGCCCCTGACCCAGGGATGGTCGTGGTGCTAAAGGAGACTCAGTCCACAAACATGATACCACCAGCCTCCACTTCTGGAATCTGCTACTCTGTGCCTCCTCAACCCATCACAAAGACAGGTTTTGAAGGTGAGTACAAACAGAAACAAGGAAGGGGAATAAGGTCAGCATTCAAAACTGGGGTCAATCTGCTGCTGGGAAGTGGTGAGTCCTCAGACAGGTGGAATGTAAGTCCTGTGACTTTAACCCCTACCACCCTCAGTCAATGCCCTCCATTGTCAGACTCCTTATGAGGACACCTGACAGAGGTGGGAAGGTGGGAAACTAACAGCCATGGATGCTACATGGAGGAGAACTCCAAGAGCATACCAAGGGACATCACACTTTCCACTGTCCTACCTGATGAGTCCTCCTGTACTACAATACTGAAGTAACTCCTTGATTGATTGTTTTAGTCTCCTTCTAAGGCCTTTCAGGACATTATTGTGACAGTGCCCGTTTAACTTTCCATCACTTCCTTAGTTGACACCTGGATTGAGGATCATGTGTTCCAACATCTTGTCCAAAGCAAACAGGCTATTATCTCCCCTTGCTTATAGGCTTCATCAGGAAGAGCTCCATTCCCTGTCTTAGTCCTTGGTGTGAAGTGTTTTTATTCACTCGGGAAAGTAGAGAGAATTACAAGGGTTCAATATGAGAATGGGAAACATTTTTAAAAAATCATTTTTTTATGTGACTTATAACAACCCTGTGAAATGCAAAGCAAATCCAGGGACTGACCGACTTCCCCTTGATTCCATTGTAGTGATGGAGACTTCCCTGGGGATGGAGACTTCCTTGGCATTGCAACTTCCAGGCCAAATATTTTATTTACCACCTGCTCCAGAATTCCCCGAGGCCTGCAGGAACAGACATTCCCAGGTACTTGAGAGTTATCCACCACCTCAGAGTGGGGACATTTCAATGGCACCCATAGTCCAGAATCCTATTAACCTCCTGGCACTGCCGCCAGCTCCAAGCCAGGAACAGAAAGAGAATAAGAATGTGGAGAATATTAAAACCAAGCTTTCCAAGCACGGGAATGGGTACCAGATCCCAACAGAAAACGAAGCTTCTCCACTGCTCCCTTTAGAAGTGCCTGACATTCCACAGGTGCTGGCCTGCATTGGTCCCCTTGGCCAAGAGGAGCAGCCTGGTTGTGACAAGTCTGGTTGGGGAAAGAATAGCCTGAGTCTTAAGGACCAAGGGACACTTGAAAATGGGACTGAATCTAATGACAGTTTTGCAGACATCGACACACTGGTGAAGGGTATTCACCTGCCACAGGTCTTAAGTTCCTTGGATGACCTTGATCAGCCCCAAGGACCCAAGGTGATCAAAACCAAAGACACCAGGGGCCTCAAGTTGCACGAAGTGCAGAAAAAGTCAAGTGTCAGAAAGACTCGCTCTGATCAAGGCCGCAAGATCAAACATAAAGCCTCTGAGCCTATGAGTGATGCTCCCAAGACCAAGATCAAGCCCGAGAGCCCAGACTGTGTGTTTGTGGAAGAAGTGGTTCCTTGCAATGCTGCAGCTGGTGGCAGGGCTCCTTCGAACATGGCCAAGCATTCTAACAGCAAACCTCAGAAAGCTGCAGCCAGCAGGACCAGCAATACTAAGAGCCATGGGCACGAAAACACCAAAACAAACAAAGAAAACTACTCCAAGAGAGCTGAGGAGAGGAAGCAGTCCGGGAACAAAGTCAAGGCAGAGGAGAAGCCAGCCATTCCCAAGATGAAGAGGAAGAAAAGTCATCCTGAGCTGCCACAAGAGGCCATCAAAAAGCCTCGCAGCGGCCTCGGTGTGCACATGCTGGGGTCTGTGCAGGTTTTCCATGCGCTGGGCAAGAAGAGGGATGAGAAAGCTGACCTGTTTTCCTCGCGGGCCCTGGGAAACTCAAGCAACCCTAAAGGCCCCCAGCCACGCCCAGCTACCAAACCATGGCTGGTTATGCCCCGTGAGGGCAAAGGTCCTGTGAAAACTCAAGTCAAATCCAAAAAACCACATGGAAGTGCTGACAAAGGGTCTCCACCTCCATCCCAGGACAAGCTGCCTTCTCCCGGGAAGGTCAAGTTGGTGCCATTGGTTTTTCCAACCATGGAGAAGACTCAAGTTCGACCTGTTCCTCGCAGGCCACAGTCTCTGGCATCACGTCGGCCTGCTGTGACCAACCCTGCCAAGCCTGCTGCAGTCACTGCATCCCTGCCAACTCCTGTATCTTTGACAGGGCCTGTCAAATCAGCTCAGCCAATATCGTCCAACTCAGCTGGACCAGGCTTGACCAACCACGACTGCCCTAGTGTCCCGCAGCCTCCTGCTTCTAGGCCTGGGCCCTACAAAACATCATCTTGTGCTTCTTTCCAGCGGGAGCCTGTTCACTCGGCTGTGAGCCAGCCCCAGACCCCGCTCAAGCCTCACAACCACTATCTACTCCAGGATTTCGCCCTCCAACCAATTCCATGGAGGAAATCTGAGGTTCTGGGGCCTTAATGTCAACACCCATCACAAAGGAGCAGAGGCCAGATCGGAAGGCCATGAAGAGGAAGGCTCAACTAGAGCGTGAGAATGCTGCCAAATTGGGGACAAGGCAGCATTTCATTGACAGGGAAAAAGAAATGGACATTTCTCTGTACTATGGCTATGTGATGTAGGAGATGCTGGGAGTGCTGGTGCCATTTGGGTACCTGCTGCTTTTCGATAGATAGATAGATAGATCATAAATAGATAGATAGATCGTAGATAGATAGATAGATAGATAGATAGATAGATAGATAGATAGGAATGTCTCAATCTGGGTATATTCTGTAACTTAAAAAAACTGAATAAATATTGTAAATTAGCATTTAATAATAAAGAAGTATTTTGAGTTTTGAGATGCTGTTAACTGTGCTCTTTCTTTGGTGGGTATGAGGATCAAAAGCTGCACGATAAGGAAAGAATTGGAAGTTGGATCGGTGAATGAGGGTCAAGGGGTAAGCACTGTGGGAAGAAAGGAACTTGGGCCATGGCCAGAAAGGCCAAAAACGGGGAGAGGTTATGGATTTATAAAGAGAAGCAAGAGCTGGGTGTATGGCAGAAGAAAGAAGCAGGATCTGAGATTAGTGTTAAAAGAGGAAAATTTGAATAGACTTGAGAGGGCAGAAGCTGAGTCTATGTTGACTAGGAGAAATGTAAAAAGTTTCTTGGGAGGTGGGCCTTAGGTCTCTTGACCACTAGATAAGTATTTCAGAAAACAGATTCAGGACACATTTCCTATTGGATTGGGTTGCCTTACGCATATATGAATGTAGTGGGGAAAGTGAGAACAAATTAGGGGAATCTACCAGATGAGTGGCAAGGGCTTACAGTTATCCTGGGGCAGATGATAACAGGGGTCTACAGAAGAGATTGTCTGCAGTAGGAGGCCCATCCAGGACAGGACATGGGAAATAAATTATCATTGACTCCACACCTATCCCCAGGCCCATGAATACACGACTTCAGTTAACCTTCACAACATGCAAGGCCAGTATCCCTGTGTCACTTTCCCTGAGAGGTTCAGTAATGGGCTGAGGTCACACTGCATGCAGTAGAGTAAAGCCTCTATTGGAGGCCTATCTCTGAAGGCTTCAGTGGCCATATGTCGCCAACCTGGCCTTCAGAACACAGCATCTAGAGGTTACTGGTGCATGAGATCCAACATCAGGTGAAGCCTAAACATTAACTTGAAGGGCAAGCTAGGGCCCCTGCATGATCCCAGGCTGCACATGCCGCCTTGTCTAAACACCACCATCAACTGAGCAAAGCCCAAGAGAAAAATCCCGGGAAGCATCCACACCCACTGGCAAGAGCAATAGGCACACTGGGTCGGAGGTGACGAGCCCCCTAAGTGCAGTAGCTACTGATTTCCATGGGGACACAGAAAAAGCAGAGACTGGTCTGGATTGCAGATATTTAGCTCATAGTGTTAGTCTCATATTACATAATAGTATCAGGAATTTGGCAATGCAATGCAGGATTCCAAGAGGGAAAGACTTGAAAAAATGTATAATTTTAAGCCATATCTCTACACTGCAACACTTCTCACCATTTCTTCTCAGGTAAGAATGCACCATCTTTGACAAAACTCATCTCATAAGAGGAAATGTTGGCCTATAAATGAAACACGTGTCTTTGGAGATTCCATCTATAGGAGCGATCTTCTTGTGGCCTCTCGGCCTCTTGGATCACATACTTCATACACAATGGAAGTCAAAAGCGCAAGGTAGATTGATACAGGCACCCTAAAAGCTTACCATCAAGAGTAACTACTAGGTCCATAGGCTTCCTCCCCCAAGCCAGCTTAATCCATTGATAGCATGGGGTAAAGTAGGTTTACAGTTGTGAGTATGGGAAACACAGACTTTATGGTTGTATGGTTATTTATACATGATTGTACTATTTTCCACACACACAACTGTAAACCTACTATTGCCACACCCTGTAGAAGACTGGGTTAGCAACTCAGCACTGTCTCCTCACAGTAACAAGAGGGTTAGTGAGAAAAGCACTAACCAGGGGAAGAACAACAGAGGCAACCCAGGCCACATTGGGCTGACTGTACACATCTGTTCCTTAAGCTTGTGTGCACAGCATAACTCACCACAACGTCCTTTTTCACAGACCCCTTTTTAAGTTTCTCCACAAAATCCATCAGATCAAGGTAGTTCATGATGCTTCAAGATAAACTCGTCAAGGGAAAAATATGCAATATGTCTTACCATGGTGGAATCTTTGAAAATAAGACTAGGGTGCTGCTGGGAATGCAGACTGGTACAGCCACTCTGAAAAACTCTAAAGAGTTTCCTCAAAAAATAGATAGAACATTCATTTGACCTAGTGATCCCACTTCTAGGAATATATCCTAAGAACCAGAAACACCAGTCAGAAAGAATATATGCGCCCCTATGTTCAAAGCAGCACAAATTAAAGTAGCTAAGATTTGGAAAACAGCCCAAGTCCCCATGAGCAGATGAGTGGATCAAACAGCAGTGGTATATTTACACAATGAAATAGTATGCGGCTGTAAAAAAAGAAAGAACTCTTACCATTTGCAAAGCATGGATAGACCTGGAGAGTATTATGCTAAGCGAAATAAGCCAGAGAAAGACAAGTATTACATAATCTCACTCATATGTGGAATTTAATGAACAAAATAAACTGATGAGCAAAGGACACTTAAAGATATAGAAGCATGGAACAGATTGACAAATTTCAGAGGGAAGGTGGGGGTGTGGGTGTGGGTGTGGGTGTGGGTGTGATGAACTGGGGACTTGTATGCATGTTTGCATAGCCCATGGACCCAGAAAATGCAGTATTGAAGGTAGAAGGGGGGATAGCAGGGGTGGGGTGGGTGGAGGGGTTCAATGGGGGGGAAAACAAAATAGAAAATAAAAGGGACATCTCTAATACAATAATACATATGAATAAATAAATAAAAAGTACGACTAGGAAAAAAACAAATGAACAAAACCAGAGCATTGACACACCGCACAAAGACAATCTCTGTTCTGCAAACACAACAGTGATTTATATAATTGAGCTAATATGACATGAAAGAAAATGAAAACGTATTTCAGATTATAATCTCTTGTGAGCAAAATTCCTTGCATTTGCTGCACTAGATAAGTTGTGTATACATGTAAATTGTCTGTTCTCTTAATACAAAATGAGACCAAAATGTGTCAACGTGTTTTTCACAGAACCTAAAATATCCACATGAATGTCTTCTGTCCTGTACAATTACACTTTGCCTGTCCCCTAGTCTCCAAGAATGTCCTTGCCTTTCTCTAACTAGTCTCCTCGTCCCTTTTGCCTGGCCTTGCACCCAAGCATGGCAGACAGAGAATCCTAGAGGCCCAAAGTTCTACAGTGGCTGTTTGCAAAGGGGGAGGAGACTTCAGTAACTGCCACACTGGATACACTTTATGAGAGAAGGAAAAGGGAAAACATCGTGAAGGCCTCTCACATATGATAGGGCAGGATGGCAGGATGCCTACATGGCCCAAGGAACCTGAGGGAGCAAATTATGGGCAGAAGAAGTGCAACCAAAGGCTGGAAGAGGAAAGGTTTGCAGTCAACGGACACCTAGCTCTGTGGTCGTTGCTTGTAATGGACAGAGTCCATTGGGGGAAGCATCAGACACTACAAAGAAGACCTTGCTGCCGGAAGTGGACAGGAAGTAACATCCATGAGTGTCAGAATGCAAGATCACAGCTTGTCTACAATCAACGCCTACAATGAAGAAGGAGAAAAAATGGGAGTGGTAGGAGATGCAAGTCAACCTAGTCTGGCCCAGCCCAGCCCAGGGAAGGTAGGATTCAAGGAGAAGAAACTACAAGGGAAGAGCCTTGGACCACATCATTCTGCACAAAATACACTCAAGAAACTTCATTTTACTGTTCAACCAACTGACAGAATGAGCTCCTTAATCCCTTCCTTTTCTCCTCAAAAGCCACAGTAAATTCACTAATGAAATGGACTGGTATGGTTTCAGAACAACTGTAAGTGTGCAACCTAGATGCCCCTTTCCATTCTCTCTAAGGATATTAGCAAAATATATAATGATAAACATGTTATACAATACAATATGGAGAATATAAGTAACTAGTAGTTCATTATATTCATGAACGTCTGTAACAGGCTGAGATTACTTCCCTAACATAAGAGCCCGGGGAAAGTGCGACTATCACAGCTGTGTTGTCATCTAGCCCATGTGTCCTGAGAGCTCAGCCATTCAGGTGTTGGTTTAGCTCCCCTACAGCTCCCGCTATCCAATCCTGTCTTCTTGGGAACCTGACCTCCCGATTGGCTCTCTCATCCCTTTAAACTGCCTGCTTTGTGACATCATTCTCCCACCAAACCTACCACCACCTGGTAGAATCTTGGGGTGCCCATGGAGTTGTCTGTAAATAAATTTGGATCATCGCAACTGACCAGTGACCAGTAACTGGTGACCAGTGACCAGTGGCCAGTATGACCAGTGACTTTCATACTGGACACATGTGCTCTTTGGCTTCAGCCACTGAGAAATCGTCATTCCTTGCATCTACAGTTGTTATCTGCTCTTCTTCTCTGAGCATGTCAGGTAAGGAAAGAACCTTTTTGAAGTTTTTCATTGGATTGTTATTTATACCTAAACTTAGCAATAGTGTCAAAAGAGCATAGAGTAATTTGGGGAAATATGATATAGAAGTCTGCAGACCTAATTTCAGTTTAGATTTTGACATCTACTAGCAATGTGACTTTGGACAAGTCATTGGATCTCTCACAAAATATGTTTTTTCCTCATCTGCTACATTCGGATGTTAGATGGTTGTGGACTCTAATCCCTTCCTTTTCTAATATGGAGTTTTAAAGAACACTCCAGTTGACAATGAAATCAAGACTTCTTGAGAGTGTTTCAACAGCAATAGAAAGAAAACCTAAGTCATGTAGAAAACTAGCAATACATGTATAGATATAGATATAGATATAGATATAGATATAGATATAGATATAGATATAGATATAGATATAGATATATATGATGTGTTATGTGTAATGGTCTCCAACCACCAAGGTTTCAACTTTAGTATTTTAAATTGAGTGCTGTTCCAAAAGTAATATTCATGTGGTTTGGAGTTTTTATTCCAAAGTAGGATAACAGAGAAAATAGGGAAAGAGGATGGGGAGTACTGGGCTATAGGAAGGCAAGTATTTCAATGTAAAAAAATTAGAACTGCTTTCATCAGCACAGGCCAACAGCAACCAAGAGGGAGGGAAAAACACAAGCAGGAAGGAGGGGGAAGTATGAAAATGAACAAGGAGAACATGAAAGAGCTCATGAGAACAAAAAGAGCAGTTTGGAATGGAATATTGGAGGGAACCAAAGAATATAAATGTAAGCAGAAAGAGCAGAGGGTGAAATCAGCTCGGACTAGGGCAAAGTAATGTGGCTCTCAGCAAATGCTTACATTGATAGAATAGGAAAGAAAGTAAGGCTGGAGTAGGGTCCCACTATCCATAGCAGTATATCAAAACAATCCTATTCAGTTGCCCGTTTTTTTGTTGCCTCTCTGAACACAGATGACATGTGACAGTTTGCAATATTAACACTTAAAAATGCATTTCAGTAATGATATTTCTTATATACAAGAAACTAAGAAAGGTGATTATCTAGGGCTGTGGTCGGCAAACTGCTGCTCGCGAGCCACATGTGGCTCTTTGGCCCCTTGAGTGTGGCTCTTCTTAAACCTTAGGAGTACCCTAATTAAGTTAATAACACTGTACCTACCTTTACAGTTTAAGTTTAAAAAATTTGGCTCTCAAAAGAAATTTCAATCGTGGTACTGTTGATATTTGGATCTGCTGACTAATGAGTTTACCGACCATTGATTTCGGGCATTGGAAATCAGAGAATTTTCAGTGTTTCAATTCATTCTGATTTTTAGACTATGACAATGTTTTGTCTAGTAAAAAAAAATTAAGACTTTAAAAGAAAGATGTGTCCTAAATGGAATCAGAAAGAATACACCCTTTGTGTGATTAGTATGTTCAAAGTCAAAGATGCTCTTCATCTTCAAAGTTATTTTCTTCCTAACGCAGAGAGCACACTGATACACAGCCATTGCCTCACTTCAGGTCATAGCTACTTAAGGAAAAAAAGAGAGCATCAAGTCCCGCATCTCTAATTTCACATTTCTCAAAAATAATTTTTTTTGATTCTCTTGGGGATTCCTACATTAATGTGTGTGTTTTTTAATTGAAACATATTGATGATGGTTTTCAGACTTTGGGTACGACCCCTTTGCTGGATGTTGAAGATGATGATAATCTAGGTTTTAAGAGAAATATAAAAACCTTCATGATACATTTCAACTGTTCTTTTCTCTTTGTTATAAGGTTATATTAATTGAAATATATATATCTAATACACTAAGTATTTATTACTTACTGGGGAATAGTCAGAGAAACATGAATGAATACAATAATGGAATTCCTTTACATTTACTTTGTTCTCCTCTTTAAACTAGTATTTACTGAAATATTGGTCAGCATATATAGGAGGCACATATACATCAACAGTGATTGCAGTGTGCTGCTTGTTATGCAATTTTTACTGATATATCTCCTCTGTCCATACGTACTCGCTAAGAACTTACTCAAAATCACCTCTTGTGGGTAGTTTCTGGTTAACAGTATTCACTAAAATAGAATAGGCAATATGTACTTTTATGATACGGCAAGTATGAAAAAAAACTTCATTTTGTAGTAAATTTATTAGGGTCTGATGTTTGCTACGTTCCTCACTTCTTGAGAAACTCACTCTCAGATAGTCATTCTGAGGTAGGATCAGAAATCAGGCATGAAGACAGTAAGAAAGACCCTTTAAGTTTACCAACTGCATTGAGCTTCTATGAGAATTATAGGAAGAGCATGTGAAGGGCACAGGCAAAATGAGACGCTGAAGATTGTCATGACCACAGATGTACTGTCTTCTCCTGGATAAACGAACATCTGCATCAGAAGTTCTATTATTCCTAGATGTTGGCAGTGTAATGTGCAGAGCTCTGGCAAGGAAGTCGGGATGCTTAGGTTATGGAAGCAGGTACTAATATTAACATAGGGAGAGAACGGAGCCATAGTTTCTTCAGTCATGAAATGAGAATGTTAGAACAGGGATTCTCAAAGGACTCCTGCTTCTAAAATGCTTTAATTCTAGGAAAGAGCATAGAAATCAATACTACTGCAGGTTCAAGGGCAAGATAGGTCAGGGAGTGGTTGCTTCTAGCCTAGAGAACAATGTATGAAGCACACCACTTGGGTCTTGTGTACTTTTTTACTCAAGATTTTATATTATATGTAAAAGCCTAAGCGACTGAATGACCAATTGACTGAATGACCAGTTGAACCGCAGCTATGACACACACTGACACCAGGGACAAACGCTCAACGCAGGAGCTACCACCCTGATGGTCAGTGTGCTCCCACAGTGTGAGCACCGCTCAGCTGACCGATGGTCACCAGACACCTGGGATCATGACTGGAGATAGCAGCTGCAGCGGAAGGAGCCTCTCCCACCTCTGCGGCAGTGCTACCACTAAGAAGCTGGAGCTGCTCAGCGGCAGGCCCTGATTCAGGCTCCTCCCCCGTCCACCTGCTGCTTCCCGAAATACTACATCCCTCGGGCCAAAACCAGCAGTCCCACATCCCCCCAGGGGTCCCGGATTGTGAGAGGGCACAGGCAGGCTGAGGGACCACACCAGTACATGATATATATTTTTTATTGATTTCAGAGAGGAAGGGGGAGGGAGAGAGAGAGATGGACACATCAACGATGAGAGAGAATCATTGATTGGCCGCCTTCTGCAGGCCCCTTACTGGGGAATTGAGCCCCCAACCTGGGTTTGCGCCCTTGACTGGAATTGAACCCAGACTCGCAAGCCAATGCTCTATCCACTGAACCTAAACAGCTAGGGCTGAAAGCAACAATCTGAAAATAATGATGATTTTCACACGTGTTGCTTATCAATCTCTTTGACTTTTTTCATCACTCTCTTGTTCCCTACAGACAATTCCAAAAATCCACCTTTCCTTGGAATTTCAACCTCCCTGCAACGCTCTCTTCCTGTGGAGAGCAATGCAGGAAGTGTCTGCAATTTCTACAGTGTCTCTGCTCCAGCCAACAGTTCACCATGGCTCCTGCCATCAGCCTCTGGCACCACTTTCCAACCTCTCATGGGTGGTGCCTACTTTTACCAACATTCTAGCACAACCATGTTGTCTGGAGTTCCTGGCCAGAGCCCAGTCTCCATTCCAGCTGCTTCCAATCCGAAAGTTTTTGAGTGGGCTCTTACAGGAGACACTGAAAAGAAGTCATCATCACTCAGAAAATTCACTGTGACTGTCATTGACCAGGACACAACTGTCTCCTCTATGTCTCTGGCGTCCCAGTGTGAGAAAACCTCAGATGCCTATAATATGGCCCCTCAGTATCCATCACTTTCTGTCAACCTTGTTCAGGGGGCACCAATTCAGGGACAGGGCCTGTCACATCCCTACCAGGTGGCAAATCATGTGTGTTACTACAATCAAGGCACAATGGACCCTCTGCTCTCTGGAGAGGGTGGTCCCTACCTGCAGTCCTATGGCTCTGTGTCTTACACAGAGAGCAGGGCCTCTGCCCCTGACCCAGGGATGGTCGAGGTGCTAAAGGAGACTCAGTCCAAAAACATGATACCACCAGCCTCCACTTCTGGAATCTGCTACTCTGTGCCTCGTCAACCCATCACAAAGACAGGTTTTGAAGGTGAGTACAAACAGAAACAAGGAAGGGGAATAAGGTCAGCATTCAAAACTGGGGTCAATCTGCTGCTGGGAAGTGGTGAGTCCTCAGACAGGTGGAATGTAAGTCCTGTGACTTTAACCCCTACCACCCTCAGTCAATGCCCTCCATTGTCAGACTCCTTATGAGGACACCTGACAGAGGTGGGAAGGTGGGAAACTAACAGCCATGGATGCTACATGGAGGAGAACTCCAAGAGCATACCAAGGGACACCACACTTTCCACTGTCCTACCTGATGAGTCCTCCTGTACTACAATACTGCAGTAAACTCCCTTGATTGATTGTTTTAGTCTCCTTCTAAGGCCTTTCAGGACATTATTGTGACAGTGCCCGTTTAACTTTCCATCACTTCCTTAGTTGACACCTGGATTGAGGATCATGTGTTCCAACATCTTGTCCAAAGCAAACAGGCTATTATCTCCCCTTGCTTATAGGCTTCATCAGGAAGAGCTCCATTCCCTGTCTTAGTCCTTGGTGTGAAGTGTTTTTATTCACTCGGGAAAGTAGAGAGAATTACAAGGGTTCAATATGAGAATGGGAAACATTTTTAAAAAATCATTTTTTTTATGTGACTTATAACAACCCTGTGAAATGCAAAGCAAATCCAGGGACTGACCGACTTCCCCTTGATTCCATTGTAGTGATGGAGACTTCCCTGGGGATGGAGACTTCCTTGGCATTGCAACTTCCAGGCCAAATATTTTATTTACCACCTGCTCCAGAATTCCCCGAGGCCTGCAGGAACAGACATTCCCAGGTACTTGAGAGTTATCCACCACCTCAGAGTGGGGACATTTCAATGGCACCCATAGTCCAGAATCCTATTAACCTCCTGGCACTGCCGCCAGCTCCAAGCCAGGAACAGAAAGAGAATAAGAATGTGGAGAATATTAAAACCAAGCTTTTCAAGCACAGGAATGGGTACCAGATACCAACAGAAAACGAAGCTTCTCCACTGCTCCCTTTAGAAGTGCCTGACATTCCACAGGTGCTGGCCTGCATTGGTCCCCTTGGCCAAGAGGAGCAGCCTGGTTGTGCCAAGTCTGGTTGGGGAAAGAATAGCCTGAGTCTTAAGGACCAAGGGACACTTGAAAATGGGACTGAATCTAATGACAGTTTTGCAGACATCGACACACTGGTGAAGGGTATTCACCTGCCACAGGTCTTAAGTTCCTTGGATGACCTTGATCAGCCCCAAGGACCCAAGGTGATCAAAACCAAAGACACCAGGGGCCTCAAGTTGCACGAAGTGCAGAAAAAGTCAAGTGTCAGAATGACTCGCTCTGTTCAAGGCCGCAAGATCAAACATAAAGCCTCTGAGCCTATGAGTGATGCTCCCAAGACCAAGATCAAGCCCGAGAGCCCAGACTGTGTGTTTGTGGAGGAAGTGGTTCCTTGCAATGCTGCAGCTGGTGGCAGGGCTCCTTCGAACATGGCCAAGCATTCCAACAGCAAACCTCAGAAAGCTGCAGCCAGCAGGACCAGCAATACTAAGAGCCATGGGCAGGAAAACACCAAAACAAACAAAGAAAACTACTCCAAGAGAGCTGAGGAGAGGAAGCAGTCCGGGAACAAAGTCAAGGCAGAGGAGAAGCCAGCCATTCCCAAGATGAAGAGGAAGAAAAGTCATCCTGAGCTGCCACAAGAGGCCATCAAAAAGCCTCGCAGCGGCCTCGGTGTGCACATGCTGGAGTCTGTGCAGGTTTTCCATTCGCTGGGCAAGAAGAGGGATGAAAAAGCTGACCTGTTTTCCTCGCGGGCCCTGGGAAACTCAAGCAACCCTAAAGGCACCCAGCCACTCCCAGCTACCAAACCATGGCTGGTTATGCCCCGTGAGGGCAAAGATCCTGTGAAAACTCATGTCAAATCCAAAAAAACACATGGAAGTGCTGACAAAGGGTCTCCACCTCCATCCCAGGACAAGCTGCCTTCTCCCGGGAAGGTCAAGTTGGTGCCATTGGTTTTTCCAACCATGGAGAAGCCTCAAATTCGACCTGTTCCTTGCAGGACACAGTCTCTGGCATCACGTCGGCCTGCTGTGACCAACCCTGCCAAGCCTGCTGCAGTCACTGCATCCCTGCCAACTCCTGTATCTTTGACAGGGCCTGTCAAATCAGCTCAGCCAATATCATCCAACTCCGCTGGACCAGGCTTGACCAACCGCGACTGCCCTAGTGTCCCGCAGCCTCCTGCTTCTAGGCCTGGGCCCTACAAAACATCATCTTGTGCTTCTTTCCAGCGGGAGCCTGTTCACTCGGCTGTGAGCCAGCCCCAGACCCCGCTCAAGCCTCACAACCACTATCTACTCCAGGATTTCGCCCTCCAACCAATTCCATGGAGGAAATCTGAGCTTCTGGGGCCTTAATGTCAACACCCATCACAAAGGAGCAGAGGCCAGATCGAGAGGCCATGAAGAGGAAGGCTCAACTAGAGCGTGAGAATGCTGCCAAATTGGGGACAAGGCAGCATTTCATTGACAGGGAAAAAGAAATGGACATTTCTCTGTACTATGGCTATGTGATGTAGGAGATGCTGGGAGTGCTGGTGCCATTTGGGTACCTGCTGCTTTTCGATAGATAGATAGATAGATCATAAATAGATAGATAGATCGTAGATAGATAGATAGATAGATAGATAGATAGATAGATAGGAATGTCTCAATCTGGGTATATTCGGTAACTTAAAAAAACTGAACAAATATTGTAAATTAGCATTTAATAATAAAGAAGTATTTTGAATTTTGAGATGCTGTTAACTGTGCTCTTTCTTGGTGGGTATGAGGATCAAAAGCTGCATGATAAGGAAAGAATTGGAAGTTGGATCGGTGAATGAGGGTCAAGGGGTAAGCACTGTGGGAAGAAAGGAACTTGGGCCATGGCCAGAAAGGCCCAAAACGGGGAGAGGTTATGGATTTATAAAGAGAAGCAGGAGCTGGGTATATGGCAGAAGAAAGAAGCAGGATCTGAGATTAGTGTTAAAAGAGGAAAATTTGAATAGACTTGAGAGGGCAGAAGCTGAGTCTATGTTGACTAGGAGAAATGTAAAAAGTTTCTTGGGAAGTGGGCCTTATGTCTCTTGACCACTAGATAAGTATTTCAGAAAACAGATTCAGGACACATTTCCTTTGGGATTGGGTTGCCTTTCGCATATATGAATGTAGTGGGGAAAGTGAGAACAAATTAGGGGAATCTACCAGATGAGTGGCAAGGGCTTACAGTTATCCTGGGGCAGATGATAACAGGGGTCTACAGAAGAGATTGTCTGCAGTAGGAGGCCCATCCAGGACAGGACATGGGAAATAAATTATCATTGACTCCACACCTATCCCTTGGCCCATGAATACACTACTTCAGTTAACCTTCGCAACATGCAAGGCCAGCATCCCTGTGTCACTTTACCCGAGAGGTTCAGTAATGGGCTGAGGTCACACTGCATGCAGTAGAGTAAAGCCTCTATTGGAGGCCTATCTCTGAAGGCTTCAGTGGCCATATGTCCCCAACCTGGCCTTCAGAACACAGCATCTAGAGGTTACTGGTGCATGAGATCCAACATCAGGTGAAGCCTAAACATTAACTTGAAGGGCAAGCTAGGGCCCCTGCATGATCCCAGGCTGCACATGCCGCCTTGTCTAAACACCACCATCAACTGAGCAAAGCCCAAGAGAAAAATCCCGGGAAGCATCCACACCCACTGGCAAGAGCAATAGGCACACTGGGTCGGAGGTGACGAGCCCCCTAAGTGCAGTAGCTACTGATTTCCATGGGGACACAGAAAAAGCAGAGACTGGTCTGGATTGCAGATATTTAGCTCATAGTGTTAGTCTCATATTACATAATAGTATCAGGAATTTGGCAATGCAATGCAGGATTCCAAGAGGGAAAGACTTGAAAAAATGTATAATTTTAAGCCATATCTCTACACTGCAACACTTCTCACCATTTCTTCTCAGGTAAGAATGCACCATCTTTGAAAAAACTCATCTCATAAGAGGAAATGTTGGCCTATAAATGAAACACGTGTCTTTGGAGATTCCATCTATAGGAGCGATCTTCTTGTGGCCTCTCGGCCTCTTGGATCACATACTTCATACACAATGGAAGTCAAAAGCGCAAGGTAGATTGATACAGGCACCCTAAAAGCTTACCATGAAGAGAAACTATTAGATCCATAGACTTCCTCCCCCAACCCGCTTAATCCATTGATAGCATGGGGTAAAGTAGGTTTACAGTTGTGAGTATGGGAAACACAGACTTTATGGTTGTATGGTTATTTATACATGATTGTACTATTTTCCACACACACAACTGTAAACCTACTATTGCCACACCCTGTAGAAGACTGGGTTAGCAACTCAGCACTGTCTCCTCACAGTAACAAGAGGGTTAGTGAGAAAAGCACTAACCAGGGGAAGAACAACAGAGGCAACCCAGGCCACATTGGGCTGACTGTACACATCTGTTCCTTAAGCTTGTGTGCACAGCATAACTCACCACAACGTCCTTTTTCACAGACCCCTTTTTAAGTTTCTCCACAAAATCCATCAGATCAAGCTAGTTCATGATGCTTCAAGATAAACTCGTCAAGGGAAAAATATGCAATATGTCTTACCATGGTGGAATCTTTGAAAATAAGACTGGGTGCTGCTGGGAATGCAGACTGGTACAGCCACTCTGAAAAACTCTAAAGAGTTTCCTCAAAAAATAAAGAGATAGAACTTTCATTTGACCTAGTGATCCCACTTCTAGGAATATATCCTAAGAAACCAGAAACACCAGTCAGAAAGAATATATGCGCCCCTATGTTCAAAGCAGCACAAATTAAAGTAGCTAAGATTTGGAAAACAGCCCAAGTCCCCATGAGCAGACGAGTGGATCAAACAGCAGTGGTATATTTACACAATGAAATAGTATGCGGCTGTAAAAAAAGAAAGAACTCTTACCATTTGCAAAGCATGGATAGACCTGGAGAGTATTATGCTAAGCGAAATAAGCCAGAGAAAGACAAGTATTACATAATCTCACTCATATGTGGAATCTAATGAACAAAATAAACTGATGAGCAAAGGACACTTAAAGATATAGAAGCATGGAACAGATTGACAAATTTCAGAGGGAAGGTGGGGGTGTGGGTGTGGGTGTGGGTGTGGGTGTGATGAACTGGGGACTTGTATGCATGTTTGCATAGCCCATGGACCCAGAAAATGCAGTGGTGAAGGTAGAAGGGGGGATGGCAGGGGTGGGGTGGGTGGAGGGGTTCAATGGGGGGGAAAACAAAATAGAAAATAAAAGGGACATCTCTAATACAATAATACATATGAATAAATAAATAAAAAGTACGACTAGGAAAAATCAAATGAACAAAACCAGAGCATTGACACACCGCACAAAGACAATCTCTGTTCTGCAAACACAACAGTGATTTATATAATTGAGCTAATATGACATGAAAGAAAATGAAAATGTATTTCAGATTATAATCTCTTGTGAGCAAAATTCCTTGCATTTGCTGCACTAGATAAGTTGTGTATACATGTAAATTGTCTGTTCTCTTAATAAAAAGTGAGACCAAAATGTGTCAACGTGTTTTTCACAGAACCTAAAATATCCACATGAATGTCTTCTGTCCTGTACAATTACACTTTGCCTGTCCCCTAGTCTCCAAGAATGTCCTTGCCTTTCTCTAACTAGTCTCCTCGTCCCTTTTGCCTGGCCTTGCACCCAAGCATGGAAGACAGAGAATCCTAGAGGCCCAAAGTTCTACAGTGGCTGTTTGCAAAGGGGGAGGAGACTGCAGTAACTGCCACACCGGATACACTTTATGAGAGAAGGAAAAGGGAAAACATTGTGAAGGCCTTTCACATATGATAGGGCAGGAGGGCAGGATGCCTTCATGGCCCAAGGAACCTGAGGGAGCAAATTATGGGCAGAAGAAGTGCAACCAAAGCCTGGAAGAGGAAAGGTTTGCAGTCAACGGACACCTAGCTCTGTGGTCGTTGCTTGTAATGGACAGAGTCCATTGGGGGAAGCATCAGACACTACAAAGAAGACCTGGCTGCCGGAAGTGGACAGGAAGTAACATCCATGAGTGTCAGAATGCAAGATCACAGCTTGTCTACAATCAACGCCTACAATGAAGAAGGAGAAAAAGTGGGATTGGTAGGAGATGCAAGTCAACCTAGCCTGGCCCAGCCCAGCCCAGGGAGCGTAGGATTCAAGGAGAAGAAACTACAAGGGAAGAGCCTTGGACCACATCATTCTGCACAAAATACACTCAAGAAACTTCATTTTACTGTTCAACCAGCTGACAGAATGAGCTCCTTAATCCCTTCCTTTTCTCCTCAAAAGCCACAGTAAATTCACTAATGAGATGGACTGGTATGGTTTCAGAACAACTGTAAGTGTGCAACCTACATGCCCCTTTCCATTCCCTCTAAGGATATTAGCAAAATATATAATGATAAACATGTTATACAATACAATATGGAGAATATAAGTAACTAGTAGTTCATTATATTCATGAACGTCTGTAACAGACTGAGATTACTTCCCTAACATAAGAGCCCGGGGAAAGTGCGACTATCACAGCTGTGTTGTCATCTAGCCCATGTGTCCTGAGAGCTCAGCCATTCAGGTGTTGGTTTAGCTCCCCTACAGCTCCCGCTATCCAATCCTGTCTTCTTGGGAACCTGACCTCCCGATTGGCTCTCTCATCCCTTTAAACTGCCTGCTTTGTGACATCATTCTCCCACCAAACCTACCACCACCTGGTAGAATCTTGGGGTGCCCATGGAGTTGTCTGTAAATAAATTTGGATCATCGCAACTGACCAGTGACCAGTAACTGGTGACCAGTGACCAGTGGCCAGTATGACCAGTGACTTTCATACTGGACACATGTGCTCTTTGGCTTCAGCCACTGAGAAATCATCATTCCTTGCATCTACAGTTGTTATCTGCTCTTCTTCTCTGAGCATGTCAGGTAAGGAAAGAACCTTTTTGAAGTTTTTCATTGGATTGTTATTTATACCTAAATTTAGCAATAGTGTCAAAAGAGCATAGAGTAATTTGGGGAAATATGATATAGAAGTCTGCAGACCTAATTTCAGTTTAGATTTTGACATCTACTAGCAATGTGACTTTGGACAAGTCATTGGATCTCTCACAAAATATGTTTTCTCCTCATCTGCTACATTCGGATGTTAGATGGTTGTGGACTCTAATCCCTTCCTTTTCTAATATGGAGTTTTAAAGAACACTCCAGTTGACAATGAAATCAAGACTTCTTGAGAGTGTTTCAACAGCAATAGAAAGAAAACCTAAGTCATGTAGAAAACTAGCAATACATGTATAGATATAGATATAGATATAGATATAGATATAGATATAGATATAGATATAGATATAGATATATATGATGTGTTATGTGTAATGGTTATGTGTAATGGTCTCCAACCACCAAGGTTTCAACTTTAGTATTTTAAATTGAGTGATATTCATGTGGTTTGAAGTTTTCTATCCAAAGTAGGATAACAGAGAAAATAGGGAAAGAGGATGGGGAGTACTGGGCTATAGGAAGGCAAGTATTTCAATGTAAAAAAATTAGAACTGCTTTCATCAGCACAGGCCAACAGCAACCAAGAGGGAGGGAAAAACACAAGCAGGAAGGAGGGGGAAGTATGAAAATGAACAAGGAGAACATGAAAGAGCTCATGAGAACAAAAAGAGCAGTTTGGAATGGAATATTGGAGGGAACCAAAGAATATAAATGAAAGCAGAAAGAGCAGAGGGTGAAATCAGCTCGGACTAGGGCAAAGTAATGTGGCTCTCAGCAAATGCTTACATTGATAGAATAGGAAAGAAAGTAAGGCTGGAGTAGGGTCCCACTATCCACAGCAGTATATCAAAACAATCCTATTCAGTTGCCCGTTTTTTTGTTGCCTCTCTGAACACAGATGACATGTGACAGTTTGCAATATTAACACTTAAAAATGCATTTCAGTAATGATATTTCTTATATACAAGAAACTAAGAAAGGTGATTATCTAGGGCTGTGGTCGGCAAACTGCTGCTCGCGAGCCACATGTGGCTCTTTGGCCCCTTGAGTGTAGCTCTTCTTAAACCTTAGGAGTACCCTAATTAAGTTAATAACACTGTACCTACCTTTACAGTTTAAGTTTAAAAAATTTGGCTCTCAAAAGAAATTTCAATCGTGGTACTGTTGATATTTGGATCTGCTGACTAATGAGTTTACCGACCATTGATTTCGGGCATTGGAAATCACAGAATTTTCAGTGTTTCAATTCATTCTGATTTTTAAACTATGACAATGTTTTGTCTAGTAAAAAAAATTAAGACTTTAAAAGAAAGATGTGTCCTAAATGGAATCAGAAAGAATACACCCTTTGTGTGATTAGTATGTTCAAATTCAAAGATGCTCTTCATCTTCAAAGTTATTTTCTTCCTAACGCAGAGAGCACACTGATACACAGCCATTGCCTCACTTCAGGTCATAGCTACTTAAGGGAAAAAAGAGAGCATCTAATCCCGCATCTCTAATTTCACATTTCTCAAAAATAATTTTTTTGATTCTCTTGGGGATTCCTACATTAATGTGTGTGTTTTTTAATTGAAAACTATTGATGATGGTTTTCAGACTTTGGGTACGACCCCTTTCCTGGATGTTGATGATGATGATAATCTAGGTTTTAAGATAAATATAAAAACCTTCATGATACATTTCAACTGTTCTTTTCTCTTTGTTAAAAGGTCATATTAATTGAAATATATATATATCTAATACACTAAGTATTTATTACTTACTGGGGAATAGTCAGAGAAACATGAATGAATACAATAATGGAATTCCTTTACATTTACTTTGTTCTCTGCTTTAAACTAGTATTTACTGAAATATTGGTCTGCATATATAAGAGGCACATATACATCAACAGTGATTGCAGTGTGCTGCTTGTTATGCAATTTTAACTGATATATCTCCTCTGTCCATACGTACTCGCTAAGAACTTACTCAAAATCACCTATTGTGGGTTGTTTCTGGTTAACAGTATTCACTAAAATAGAATAGGCAATATGTATTTTTATGATACGGCATGTATGAAACAAAACTTCATTTTGTACTAAATTTATTAGGGTCTGATGTTTGCTATGTGCCTCACTTCTTGAGAAACTCACTCTCAGATAGTCATTCTGAGGTAGGATCAGAAATCAGGCATGAAGACAGTAAGAAAGACCCTTTAAGTTTACCAACTGCATTGAGCTTCTATGAGAATTATAGGAAGAGCATGTGAAGGGCACAGGCAAAATGAGACGCTGAAGATTGTCATGACCACAGATGTACTGTCTTCTCCTGGACAAACGAACATCTGCATCAGAAGTTCTATTATTCCTAGATGTTGGCAGTGTAATGTGCAGAGCTCTGGCAAGGAAGTCGGGATGCTTAGGTTATGGAAGCAGGTACTAATATTAACATAGGGAGAGAACGGAGCCATAGTTTCTTCAGTCATGAAATGAGAATGTTAGAACAGGGATTCTCAAAGGACTCCTGCTTCTAAAATGCTTTAATTCTAGGAAAGAGCATAGAAATCAATACTACTGCAGGTTCAAGGGCGAGATAGGTCAGGGAGTGGTTGCTTCTAGCCTAGAGAACAATATATGAAGCAATCCACTTGGGTCTTGAGTACTTTTTACTCAAGATTTATATTATATATAAAAGCCTAAGCGACTGAATGACCAATTGACTGAATGACCAGTTGAACCGCAGCTATGACACACACTGACACCAGGGACAAACGCTCAACGCAGGAGCTACCACCCTGATGGTCAGTGTGCTCCCACAGTGAGAGCACCGCTCAGCTGACCGATGGTCACCAGACACCTGGGATCATGACTGGAGATAGCAGCTGCAGCGGAAGGAGCCTCTCCCACCTCCCCACCTCTGCGGCAGTGCTACCACTATGAAGCTGGAGCAGCTCAGCGGCAGGCCCTGATTAAGGCTCCTCCCCCGTCCACCTGCTGCTTCCCGAAATACTACATCCCTCGGGCCAAAACCAGCAGTCCCATATCCCCCCAGGGGTCCCGGATTGTGAGAGGGCACAGGCAGGCTGAGGGACCACACCAGTACATGATATATATTTTTTATTGATTTCAGAGAGGAAGGGGGAGGGAGAGAGAGAGATGGACACATCAACGATGGGAGAGAATCATTGATTGGCCGCCTTCTGCAGGCCCCTTACTGGGGAATTGAGCCCCCAACCTGGGTTTGTGCCCTTGACTGGAATTGAACCCAGACTCGCAAGCCAATGCTCTATCCACTGAACCTAAACAGCTAGGGCTGAAAGCAACAATCTGAAAATAATGATGATTTTCACACATGTTGCTTATCAATCTCTTTGACTTTTTTCATCACTCTCTTGTTCCCTACAGACAATTCCAAAAATCCACCTTTCCTTGGAATTTCAACCTCCCTGCAACGCTCTCTTCCTGTGGAGAGCAATGCAGGAAGTGTCTGCAATTTCTACAGTGTCTCTGCTCCAGCCAACAGTTCACCATGGCTCCTGCCATCAGCCTCTGGCACCACTTTCCAACCTCTCATGGGTGGTGCCTACTTTTACCAACATTCTAGCACAACCATGTTGTCTGGAGTTCCTGGCCAGAGCCCAGTCTCCATTCCAGCTGCTTCCAATCCTAAAGTTTTTGAGTGGGCTCTTACAGGAGACACTGAAAAGAAGTCATCATCACTCAGAAAATTCACTGTGACTGTCATTGACCAGGACACAACTGTCTCCTCTATGTCTCTGGCGTCCCAGTGTGAGAAAACCTCAGATGCCTATAAGATGGCCCCTCAGTATCCATCACTTTCTGTCAACCTTGTTCAGGGGGCACCAATTCAGGGACAGGGCCTGTCACATCCCTACCAGGTGGCAAATCATGTGTGTTACTACAATCAAGGCACAATGGACCCTCTGCTCTCTGGAGAGGGTGGTCCCTACCTGCAGTCCTATGGCTCTGTGTCTTACACAGAGAGCAGGGCCTCTGCCCCTGACCCAGGGATGGTCGTGGTGCTAAAGGAGACTCAGTCCACAAACATGATACCACCAGCCTCCACTTCTGGAATCTGCTACTCTGTGCCTCCTCAACCCATCACAAAGACAGGTTTTGAAGGTGAGTACAAACAGAAACAAGGAAGGGGAATAAGGTCAGCATTCAAAACTGGGGTCAATCTGCTGCTGGGAAGTGGTGAGTCCTCAGACAGGTGGAATGTAAGTCCTGTGACTTTAACCCCTACCACCCTCAGTCAATGCCCTCCATTGTCAGACTCCTTATGAGGACACCTGACAGAGGTGGGAAGGTGGGAAACTAACAGCCATGGATGCTACATGGAGGAGAACTCCAAGAGCATGCCAAGGGACACCACACTTTCCACTGTCCTACCTGATGAGTCCTCCTGTACTACAATACTGCAGTAAACTCCCTTGATTGATTGTTTTAGTCTCCTTCTAAGGCCTTTCAGGACATTATTGTGACAGTGCCCGTTTAACTTTCCATCACTTCCTTAGTTGACACCTGGATTTAGGATCATGTGTTCCAACATCTTGTCCAAAGCAAACAGGCTATTATCTCCCCTTGCTTATAGGCTTCATCAGGAAGAGCTCCATTCCCTGTCTTAGTCCTTGGTGTGAAGTGTTTTTATTCACTCGGGAAAGTAGAGAGAATTACAAGGGTTCAATATGAGAATGGGAAACATTTTTAAAAAATCATTTTTTTATGTGACTTATAACAACCCTGTGAAATGCAAAGCAAATCCAGGGACTGACCGACTTCCCCTTGATTCCATTGTAGTGATGGAGACTTCCCTGGGGATGGAGACTTCCTTGGCATTGCAACTTCCAGGCCAAATATTTTATTTACCACCTGCTCCAGAATTCCCCGAGGCCTGTAGTAACAGACATTCCCAGGTACTTGAGAGTTATCCACCACCTCAGAGTGGGGACATTTCAATGGCACCCATAGTCCAGAATCCTATTAACCTCCTGGCACTGCCGCCAGCTCCAAGCCAGGAACAGAAAGAGAATAAGAATGTGGAGAATATTAAAACCAAGCTTTCCAAGCACGGGAATGGGTACCAGATCCCAACAGAAAACGAAGCTTCTCCACTGCTCCCTTTAGAAGTGCCTGACATTCCACAGGTGCTGGCCTGCATTGGTCCCCTTGGCCAAGAGGAGCAGCCTGGTTGTGACAAGTCTGGTTGGGGAAAGAATAGCCTGAGTCTTAAGGACCAAGGGACACTTGAAAATGGGACTGAATCTAATGACAGTTTTGCAGACATCGACACACTGGTGAAGGGTATTCACCTGCCACAGGTCTTAAGTTCCTTGGATGACCTTGATCAGCCCCAAGGACCCAAGGTGATCAAAACCAAAGACACCAGGGGCCTCAAGTTGCACGAAGTGCAGAAAAAGTCAAGTGTCAGAAAGACTCGCTCTGATCAAGGCCGCAAGATCAAACATAAAGCCTCTGAGCCTATCGCTGATGCTCCCAAGACCAAGATCAAGCCCGAGAGCCCAGACTGTGTGTTTGTGGAAGAAGTGGTTCCTTGCAATGCTGCAGCTGGTGGCAGGGCTCCTTCGAACATGGCCAAGCATTCCAACAGCAAACCTCAGAAAGCTGCAGCCAGCAGGACCAGCAATACTAAGAGCCATGGGCAGGAAAACACCAAAACAAACAAAGAAAACTACTCCAAGAGAGCTGAGGAGAGGAAGCAGTCCAGGAACAAAGTCAAGGCAGAGGAGAAGCCAGCCATTCCCAAGATGAAGAGGAAGAAAAGTCATCCTGAGCTGCCACAAGAGGCCATCAAAAAGCCTCGCAGCGGCCTCGGTGTGCACATGCTGGTGTCTGTGCAGGTTTTCCATGCGCTGGCCAAGAAGAGGGATGAGAAAGCTGACCTGTTTTCCTCGCGGGCCCTGGGAAACTCAAGCAACCCTAAAGGCCCCCAGCCACGCCCAGCTACCAAACCATGGCTGGTTATGCCCCGTGAGGGCAAAGGTCCTGTGAAAACTCAAGTCAAATCCAAAAAAACACATGGAAGTGCTGACAAAGGGTCTCCACCTCCATCCCAGGACAAGCTGCCTTCTCCCGGGAAGGTCAAGTTGGTGCCATTGGTTTTTCCAACCATGGAGAAGACTCAAGTTCGACCTGTTCCTCGCAGGCCACAGTCTCTGGCATCACGTCGGCCTGCTGTGACCAACCCTGCCAAGCCTGCTGCAGTCACTGCATCCCTGCCAACTCCTGTATCTTTGACAGGGCCTGTCAAATCAGCTCAGCCAATATCGTCCAACACAGCTGGACCAGGCTTGACCAACCGCGACTGCCCTAGTGTCCCGCAGCCTCCTGCTTCTAGGCCTGGGCCCTACAAAACATCATCTTGTGCTTCTTTCCAGCGGGAGCATGTTCACTCGGCTGTGAGCCAGCCCCGGACCCCGCTCAAGCCTCACAACCACTATCTACTCCAGGATTTCGCCCTCCAACCAATTCCATGGAGGAAATCTGAGGTTCTGGGGCCAGTCATGTCAACACCCATCACAAAGGAGCAGAGGCCAGATCGAGAGGCCATGAAGAGGAAGGCTCAACTAGAGCGTGAGAATGCTGCCAAATTGGGGACAAGGCAGCATTTCATTGACAGGGAAAAAGAAATGACATTTCTCTGTACTATGGCTATGTGATGTAGGAGATGCTGGGAGTGCTGGTGCCATTTGGGTACCTGCTGTTTTTCGATAGATAGATAGATCATAAATAGATAGATAGATCATAGATAGATAGATAGATAGATAGATAGATAGATAGATAGGAATGTCTCAATCTTGGTATATTCTAAAAACTGAATAAATATTGTAAATTAGCATTTAATAATAAGTATTTTGAATTTTGAGATGCTGTTAACTGTGCTCTTTCTTGGTGGGTATGAGGATCAAAAGCTGCATGATAAGGAAAGAATTGGAAGTTGGATCGGTGAATGAGGGTCAAGGGGTAAGCACTGTGGGAAGAAAGGAACTTGGGCCATGGCCAGAAAGGCCCAAAACGGGGAGAGGTTATGGATTTATAAAGAGAAGCAAGAGCTGGGTGTATGGCAGAAGAAAGAAGCAGGATCTGAGATTAGTGTTAAAAGAGGAAAATTTGAATAGACTTGAGAGGGCAGAAGCTGAGTCTATGTTGACTAGGAGAAATGTAAAAAGTTTCTTGGGAGGTGGACCTTATGTCTCTTGACCACTAGATAAGTATTTCAGAAAACAGATTCAGGACACATTTCCTATGGGATTGGGTTGCCTTACGCATATATGAATGTAGTGGGGAAAGTGAGAACAAATTAGGGGAATCTACCAGATGAGTGGCAAGGGCTTACAGTTATCCTGGGGCAGATGATAACAGGGGTCTACAGAAGAGATTGTCTGCAGTAGGAGGCCCATCCAGGACAGGACATGGGAAATAAATTATCATTGACTCAACACCTATCCCCAGGCCCATGAATACACCACTTCAGTTAACCTTCACAACATGCAAGGCCAGTATCCCTGTGTCACTTTACCTGAGAGTTTCAGTAATGGGATGAGTTCACACTGCATGCAGTAGAGTAAAGCCTCTTTTGGAGGCCTATCTCTGAAGGCTTCATGGCCATTGGTCGCCAACCTGGCTTTCAGAACACAGCATCCAGAGGTTACTGGTGCATGAGATCCAACATCAGGTGAAGCCTAAACATTAACTTGAAGGGCAAGCTAGGGCCCCTGCATGATCCCAGGCTGCACATGCCGCCTTGTCTAAACACCACCATCAACTGAGCAAAGCCCAAGAGAAAAATCCTGGGAAGCATCCACGCCCACTGGCAAGAGCAATAGGCACACTGGGTCGCAGATGACGAGCCCCCTAAGTGCAGTAGCTAAGGATTCCCATGGGGACACAGAAAAAGCAGAGACTGGTCTGGATTGCAGATATTTAGCTCATAGTGTTAGTCTCATATTCCATAATAGTATCAGGAATTTGGCAATGCAATGCAGGATTCCAAGAGGGAAAGACTTGAAAAAATGTATAATTTTAAGCCATATCTCTACACTGCAACACTTCTCACCATTTCTTCTCAGGTAAGAATGCACCATCTTTGAAAAAACTCATCTCATAAGAGGAAATGTTGGCCTATAAAAGAAACACGTGTCTTTGGAGATTCCATCTATAGGAGCGATCTTCTTGTGGCCTCTCGGCCTCTTGGATCACATACTTCATACACAATGGAAGTCAAAAGCGCAAGGTAGATTGATACAGGCACCCTAAAAGCTTACCATCAAGAGTAACTACTAGGTCCATAGGCTTCCTCCCCCAAGCCAGCTTAATCCATTGATAGCATGAGGTAAAGTAGGTTTACAGTTGTGAGTATGGGAAACACAGACTTTATGGTTGTATGGTTATTTATACATGATTGTACTATTTTCCACACACACAACTGTAAACCTACTATTGCCACACCCTGTAGAAGACTGGGTTAGCAACTCAGCACTGTCTCCTCACAGTAACAAGAGGGTTAGTGAGAAAAGCACTAACCAGGGGAAGAACAACAGAGGCAACCCAGGCCACATTGGGCTGACTGTACACATCTGTTCCTTAAGCTTGTGTGCACAGCATAACTCACCACAACGTCCTTTTTCAGACCCCTTTTTAAGTTTCTCCACAAAATCCATCAGATCAAGCTAGTTCATGATGCTTCAAGATAAACTCGTCAAGGGAAAAATATGCAATATGTCTTACCATGGTGGAATCTTTGAAAATAAGACTGGGTGCTGCTGGGAATGCAGACTGGTACAGCCACTCTGAAAAACTCTAAAGAGTTTCCTCAAAAAATAAAGAGATAGAACTTTCATTTGACCTAGTGATCCCACTTCTAGGAATATATCCTAAGAACCAGAAACACCAGTCAGAAAGAATATATGCGCCCCTATGTTCAAAGCAGCACAAATTAAAGTAGCTAAGATTTGGAAAACAGCCCAAGTCCCCATGAGCAGATGAGTGGATCAAACAGCAGTGGTATATTTACACAATGAAATAGTATGCGGCTGTAAAAAAAGAAAGAACTCTTACCATTTGCAAAGCATGGATAGACCTGGAGAGTATTATGCTAAGCGAAATAAGCCAGAGAAAGACAAGTATTACATAATCTCACTCATATGTGGAATCTAATGAACAAAATAAACTGATGAGCAAAGTACACTTAAAGATATAGAAGCATGGAACAGATTGACAAATTTCAGAGGGAAGGTGTGGGTGTGGGTGCGGGTGTGGGTGTGGGTGTGATGAACTGGGGTCTTGTATGCATGTTTGCATAGCCCATGGACCCAGAAAATGGAGTGGTGAAGGTAGAAGGGGGGATGGCAGGGGTGGGGTGGGTGGCGGGGTTCAATGGGGGGGAAAACAAAATAGAAAATAAAAGGGACATCTCTAATACAATAATACATATGAATAAATAAATAAAAAGTACGACTAGGAAAAATCAAATGAACAAAACCAGAGCATTGACACACCGCACAAAGACAATCTCTGTTCTGCAAACACAACAGTGATTTATATAATTGAGCTAATATGACATGAAAGAAAATGAAAATGTATTTCAGATTATAATCTCTTGTGAGCAAAATTCCTTGCATTTGCTGCACTAGATAAGTTGTGTATACATGTAAATTGTCTGTTCTCTTAATACAAAATGAGACCAAAATGTGTCAACGTATTTTTCACAGAACCTAAAATATCCACATGAATGTCTTCTGTCCTGTACAATTACACTTTGCCTGTCCCCTAGTCTCCAAGAATGTCCTTGCCTTTCTCTAACTAGTCTCCTCGTCCCTTTTGCCTGGCCTTGCACCCAAGCATGGCAGACAGAGAATCCTAGAGGCCCAAAGTTCTACAGTGGCTGTTTGCAAAGGGGGAGGAGACTGCAGTAACTGCCACACCGGATACACTTTATGAGAGAAGGAAAAGGGAAAACATTGTGAAGGCCTCTCACATATGATAGGGCAGGATGGCAGGATGCCTACATGGCCCAAGGAACATGAGGGAGCAAATTATGGGCAGAAGAAGTGCAACCAAAGGCTGGAAGAGGAAAGGTTTGCAGTCAACGGACACCTAGCTCTGTGGTCGTTGCTTGTAATGGACAGAGTCCATTGGGGGAAGCATCAGACACTACAAAGAAGACCTTGCTGCCGGAAGTGGACAGGAAGTAACAGCCATGAGTGTCAGAATGCAAGATCACAGCTTGTCTACAATCAACGCCTACAATGAAGAAGGAGAAAAAATGGGAGTGGTAGGAGATGCAAGTCAACCTAGCCTGGCCCAGCCCAGCCCAAAGAAGGTAGGATTCAAGGAGAAGAAACTACAAGGGAAGAGCCTTGGACCACATCATTCTGCACAAAATACACTCAAGAAACTTCATTTTACTGTTCAACCAACTGACAGAAAGAGCTCCTTAATCCCTTCCTTTTCTCCTCAAAAGCCACAGTAAATTCACTAATGAGATGGACTGGTATGGTTTCAGAACAACTGTAAGTGTGCAACCTACATGCCCCTTTCCATTCTCTCTAAGGATATTAGCAAAATATATAATGATAAACATGTTATACAATACAATATGGAGAATATAAGTAACTAGTAGTTCATTATATTCATGAACGTCTGTAACAAACTGAGATTACTTCCCTAACATAAGAGCCCGGGGAAAGTGCGACTATCACAGCTGCATTGTCATCTAGCCCATGTGTCCTGAGAGCTCAGCCATTTAGGTGTTGGTTGAGCTCCCCTAAAGCTCCCGCTATCCAATCCTGTCTTCTTGGGAACCTGACCTCCCGATTGGCTCTCTCATCCCTTTAAACTGCCTGCTTTGTGACATCATTCTCCCACCAAACCTACCACCACCTGGTAGAATCTTGGGGTGCCCATGGAGTTGTCTGTAAATAAATTTGGATCATCGCAACTGACCAGTGACCAGTAACTGGTGACCAGTGACCAGTGGCCAGTATGACCAGTGACTTTCATACTGGACACATGTGCTCTTTGGCTTCATCCACTGAGAAATCGTCATTCCTTGCATCTACAGTTGTTATCTGCTCTTCTTCTCTGAGAATGTCAGGTAAGGAAAGAACCTTTTTGAAGTTTTTCATTGGATTGTTATTTATACCTAAATTTAGCAATAGTGTCAAAAGAGCATAGAGTAATTTGGGGAAATATGATATAGAAGTCTGCAGACCTAATTTCAGTTTAGATTTTGACATCTACTAGCAATGTGACTTTGGACAAGTCATTGGATCTCTCACAAAATATGTTTTTTCCTCATCTGCTACATTCAGATGTTAGATGGTTGTGGACTCTAATCCCTTCCTTTTCTAATATGGAGTTTTAAAGAACACTCCAGTTGACAATGAAATCAAGACTTCTTGTGAGTGTTTCAACAGCAATAGAAAGAAAACCTAAGTCATGTAGAAAACTAGCAATACATGTATAGATATAGATATAGATATAGATATAGATATAGATATAGATATAGATATAGATATAAATATAGATATAGATGATGTGTTATGTGTAATGGTCTCCAACCACCAAGGTTTCAACTTTAGTATTTTAAATTGAGTGCTGTTCCAAAAGTAATATTCATGTGGTTTGGAGTTTTCTATCCAAAGTAGGATAACAGAGAAAATAGGGAAAGAGGATGGGGAGTACTGGGCTATAGGAAGGCAAGTATTTCAATGTAAAAAAAATAGAACTGCTTTCATCAGCACAGGCCAACAGCAACCAAGAGGGAGGGAAAAACACAAGCAGGAAGGAGGGGGAAGTATGAAAATGAACAAGGAGAACATGAAAGAGCTCATGAGAACAAAAAGCAGTTTGGAATGGAATATTGGAGGGAACCAAAGAATATAAATGTAAGCAGAAAGAGCAGAGGGTGAAATCAGCTCGGACTAGGGCAAAGTAATGTGGCTCTCAGCAAATGCTTACATTGATAGAATAGGAAAGAAAGTAAGGCTGGAGTAGGGTCCCACTATCCACAGCAGTATATCAAAACAATCCTATTCAGTTGCCCGTTTTTTTGTTGCCTCTCTGAACACAGATGACATGTGACAGTTTGCAATATTAACATTTAAAAATGCATTTCAGTAATGATGTTTCTTATATACAAGAAACTAAGAAAGGTGATTATCTAGGGCCGTGGTCGGCAAACTGCTGCTCGCGAGCCACATGTGGCTCTTTGGCCCCTTGAGTGTGGCTCTTCTTAAACCTTAGGAGTACCCTAATTAAGTTAATAACACTATACCTACCTTTACAGTTTAAGTTTAAAAAATTTGGCTCTCAAAAGAAATTTCAATCGTGGTACTGTTGATATTTGGATCTGCTGACTAATGAGTTTACCGACCATTGATTTCGGGCATTGGAAATCACAGAATTTTCAGTGTTTCAATTCATTCTGATTTTTAAACTATGACAATGTTTTGTCTAGTAAAAAAAATTAAGACTTTAAAAGAAAGATGTGTCCTAAATGGAATCAGAAAGAATACACCCTTTGTGTGATTAGTATGTTCAAATTCAAAGATGCTCTTCATTTTCAAAGTTATTTTCTTCCTAACGCAGAGAGCACACTGATACACAGCCATTGCCTCACTTCAGGTCATAGCTACTTAAGGAAAAACAGAGAGCATCAAGTCCCGCATCTCTTATTTCACATTTCTCAAAAATAATTTTTTTTTATTCTCTTGGGGATTCCTACATTAATGTGTGTGTTTTTTAATTGAAACCTATTGATGATGGTTCTCAGACTTTGGGTACGACCCCTTTGCTGGATGTTGAAGATGATGATAATCTAGGTTTTAAGATAAATATAAAAACCTTCATGATACATTTCAACTGTTCTTTTCTCTTTGTTATAAGGTTATATTAATTGAAATATATATATCTAATACACTAAGTATTTATTACTTACTGCGGAATAGTCAGAGAAACATGAATGAATACAATAATGGAATTCCTTTACATTTACTTTGTTCTCCTCTTTAAACTAGTATTTACTGAAATATTGGTCAGCATATATAGGAGACACATATACATCAACAGTGATTGCAGTGTGCTGCTTGTTATGCAATTTTTACTGATATATCTCCTCTGTCCATACGTACTCGCTAAGAACTTACTCAAAATCACCTATTGTGGGTTGTTTCTGGTTAACAGTATTCACTAAAATAGAATAGGCAATATGTACTTTTATGATACGGCATGTATGAAACAAAACTTCATTTTGTAGTAAATTTATTAGGGTCTGATGTTTGCTACGTGCCTCACTTCTTGAGATTCTCACTCTCAGATAGTCATTTTGAGGTAGGATCAGAAATCAGGCAGGAAGACAGTAAGAAAGACCCTTTAAATTTACCAACTGCATTGAGCTTCTATGAGAATTATAGGAAGAGCATGTGAAGGGCACAGGCAAAATGAGACGCTGAAGATTGTCATGACAACAGATGTACTGTCTTCTCCTGGACAAACGAACATCTGCATCAGAAGTTATATTATTCCTAGATGTTGGCAGTGTAATGTGCAGAGCTCTGGCAAGGAAGTCGGGATGCTTAGGTTATGGAAGCAGGTACTAACATTAACATACCGAGAGAACCGAGCCATAGTTTCTTCAGTCATGAAATGAGAATGTTAGAACAGGGATTCTCAAAGGACTCCTGCTTCTAAAATGCTTTAATTCTAGGAAAGAGCATAGAAATCAATACTACTGCAGGTTCAAGGGCGAGATAGGTCAGGGAGTGGTTGCTTCTAGCCTAGAGAACAATGTATGAAGCACACCACTTGGGTCCTGTGTACTTTTTTACTCACGATTTTATATTATATATAAAAGCCTAAGCGACTGAATGACCAAATGAATGAATGACCAGTTGAACCGCAGCTATGACACAAACTGACATCAGGGACAAACGCTCAACACAGGAGCTACCACCCTGATGGTCAGTGTGCTCCCACAGTGAGAGCACCGCTCAGCTGACCGATGGTCACCAGACACCTGGGATCATGACTGGAGATAGCAGCTGCAGCGGAAGGAGCCTCTCCCACCTCTGCGGCAGTGCTACCACTAGGCAGCTGGAGCTGCTCAGCCGCAGGCCCTGATTCAGGCTCCTCCCCCGTCCACCTGCTGCTTCCCGAAATACTACATCACTTGGGCCAAAACCAGCAGTCCCATATCCCCCCAGGGTTCCCGGATTGTGAGAGGGCACAAGGCAGGCTGAGGGACCACACCAGTACATGATATATATTTTTTATTGATTTCAGAGAGGAAGGGGGAGGGAGAGAGAGATATGGACACATCAACGATGAGAGAGAATCATTGATTGGCCGCCTTCTGCAGGCCCCTTACTGGGGAATTGAGCCCCCAACCTGGGTTTGCGCCCTTGACTGGAATTGAACCCAGACTCGCAAGCCAATGCTCTATCCACTGAACCTAAACAGCTAGGGCTGAAAGCAACAATCTTAAAATAATGATGTTTTTCACACATGTTGCTTATCAATCTTTTTTCATCACTCTCTTGTTCCCTACAGAGAATTCCAAAAATCCACCTTTCCTTGGAATTTCAACCTCCCTGCAACGCTCTCTTCCTGTGGAGAGCAATGCAGGAAGTGTCTGCAATTTCTACAGTGTCTCTGCTCCAGCCAACAGTTCACCATGGCTCCTGCCATCAGCCTCTGGCACCACTTTCCAACCTCTCATGGGTGGTGCCTACTTTTACCAACATTCTATCACAACCATGTTGTCTGGAGTTCCTGGCCAGAGCCCAATCTCCATTCCAGCTGCTTCCAATCCTAAAGTTTTTGAGTGGGCTCTTACAGGAACACTGAAAAGAAGTCATCATCACTCAGAAAATTCACTGTGACTGTCATTGACCAGGACACAACTGTCTCCTCTATGTCTCTGGCGTCCCAGTGTGAGAAAACCTCAGATGCCTATAATATGGCCCCTCAGTATCCATCACTTTCTGTCAACCTTGTTCAGGGGGCACCCATTCAGGGACAGGGCCTGTCACATCCCTACCAGGTGGCAAATCATGTGTGTTACTACAATCAAGGCACAATGGACCCTCTGCTCTCTGGAGAGGGTGGTCCCTACCTGCAGTCCTATGGCTCTGTGTCTTACACAGAGAGCAGGGCCTCTGCCCCTGACCCAGGGATGGTCGTGGTGCTAAAGGAGACTCAGTCCACAAACATGATACCACCAGCCTCCACTTCTGGAATCTGCTACTCTGTGCCTCCTCAACCCATCACAAAGACAGGTTTTGAAGGTGAGTACAAACAGAAACAAGGAAGGGGAATAAGGTCAGCATTCAAAACTGGGGTCAATCTGCTGCTGGGAAGTGGTGAGTCCTCAGACAGGTGGAATGTAAGTCCTGTGACTTTAACCCCTACCACCCTCAGTCAATGCCCTCCATTGTCAGACTCCTTATGAGGACACCTGACAGAGGTGGGAAGGTGGGAAACTAACAGCCATGGATGCTACATGGAGGAGAACTCCAAGAGCATGCCAAGGGACACCACACTTTCCACTGTCCGACCTGATTAGTCCTCCTGTACTACAATACTGCAGGAAACTCCCTTGATTGATTGTTTTAGTCTCCTTCTAAGGCCTTTCAGTACATTATTGTGACAGTGCCCGTTTAACTTTCCATCACTTCCTTAGTTGACACCTGGATTTAGGATCATGTGTTCCAACATCTTGTCCAAAGCAAACAGGCTATTATCTCCCCTTGCTTATAGGCTTCATCAGGAAGAGCTCCATTCCCTGTCTTAGTCCTTGGTGTGAAGTGTTTTTATTCACTCGGGAAAGTAGAGAGAATTACAAGGGTTCAATATGAGAATGGGAAACATTTTTAAAAAATCACTTTTTTTTATGTGACTTATAACAACCCTGTGAAATGCAAAGCAAATCCAGGGACTGACCGACTTCCCCTTGATTCCATTGTAGTGATGGAGACTTCCCTGGGGATGGAGACTTCCTTGGCATTGCATCTTCCAGGCCAAATATTTTATTTACCACCTGCTCCAGAATTCCCCGAGGCCTGCAGGAACAGACATTCCCAGGTACTTGAGAGTTATCCACCACCTCAGAGTGGGGACATTTCAATGGCACCCATAGTCCAGAATCCTATTAACCTCCTGGCACTGCCGCCAGCTCCAAGCCAGGAACAGAAAGAGAATAAGAATGTGGAGAATATTAAAACCAAGCTTTCCAAGCACGGGAATGGGTACTAGATCCCAACAGAAAACGAAGCTTCTCCACTGCTCCCTTTAGAAGTGCCTGACATTCCACAGGTGCTGGCCTGCATTGGTCCCCTTGGCCAAGAGGAGCAGCCTGGTTGTGACAACTCTTGTTGGGGAAAGAATAGCCTGAGTCTTAAGGACCAAGGGACACTTGAAAATGGGACTGAATCTAATGACAGTTTTGCAGACATCGACACACTGGTGAAGGGTATTCACCTGCCACAGGTCTTAAGTTCCTTGGATGACCTTGATCAGCCCCAAGGACCCAAGGTGATCAAAACCAAAGACACCAGGGGCCTCAAGTTGCACGAAGTGCAGAAAAAGTCAAGTGTCAGAAAGACTCGCTCTGATCAAGGCCGCAAGATCAAACATAAAGCCTCTGAGCCTATGAGTGATGCTCCCAAGACCAAGATCAAGCCCGAGAGCCCAGACTGTGTGTTTGTGGAAGAAGGGGTTCTTTGCAATGCTGCAGCTGGTGGCAGGGCTCCTTCGAACATGGCCAAGCATTCCAACAGCAAACCTCAGGAACCTGCAGCCAGCAGGACCAGCAATACTAAGAGCCATGGGCAGGAAAACACCAAAACAAACAAAGAAAACTACTCCAAGAGAGCTGAGGAGAGGAAGCAGTCCAGGAACAAAGTCAAGGCAGAGGAGAAGCCAGCCATTCCCAAGATGAAGAGGAAGAAAAGTCATCCTGAGCTGCCACTAGAGGCCATCAAAAAGCCTCGCAGCGGCCTCGGTGTGCACATGCTGGAGTCTGTGCAGGTTTTCCATGCGCTGGGCAAGAAGAGGGATGAGAAAGCTGACCTGTTTTTCTCGCGGGCCCTGGGAAACTCAAGCAACCCTAAAGGCCCCCAGCCACGCCCAGCTACCAAACCATGGCTGGTTATGCCCCGTGAGGGCAAACGTCCTGTGGAAACTCAAGTCAAACCTCAAAAACCACATGGAAGTGCTGACCAATGGTCTCTACCTCCATCCCAGGACAAGCTGCCTTCTCCCGGGAAGGTCAAGTTGGTGCCATTGGTTTTTCCAACCATGGACAAGCCTCACGTTCGACCGGTTCCTCGCAGGCCACAGTCTCTGGCATCACGTCGGCCTGCTGTGACCAACCCTGCCAAGCCTGCTGCCGTCAACGCATCCCTGCCAACACCTGCATCTTTCATCTGTCCTGCCAGACCAGCTCGGCTAATGTCCATCAACTCAGCCGGACCAGCTTTGAACAACCCTGGCCAGCCTAGTGTCCCTCAGCCTCCTGCTTCTTGGCCTGGGCCCTACAAAACATCATCTTGTGCTTCTACCCATCGGGAGCCTGTTCACTGTGCTGTGAGCCAGCCCCAGACTCCGCTCAAGCCTCACAACCACTATCTACTCCAGGATTTCGCCCTCCAACCAATTCCATGGAGGAAACCTGATGTCCTTGGGCCAGTCATGTCAACACCCATCACAAAGGAGCAGAGGCCAGATCGAGAGGCCATGAAGAGGAAGGCTCAACTAGAGCATGAGAATGCTGCCTAATTAGGAAAAATGCAGCATCTCATTGAGAGGGAAAATGAAATGCACATTTCTCTGTACTATGGCTATGTGATGTAGGAGATGCTGGGAGTGCTGGTGCCATTTGGGTACCTGCTGTTTTTTGATAGATAGATAGATCATAAGTAGATAGATAGATCATAGATAGATAGATAGATAGATAGATAGGTAGATAGATAGATAATAGATAATAGATAGATAAGAATTTTGAAATATTGATATATTTTATAACTTAATAAAAGTGTTAAATATTATAAATTAGCATTTAGTAATAAACAAGCATTTTGAGTTTTGAGATGCTGTTAACTGTTAATTTCTTTGGTGGGTATGAGGACCAAAAGGCTGCATGATAAGGAATGAATAGGAAGTGGAATGGCGAATGAGGGACAAGGGGTAAGCGCTGTAGGAAAAAAAGGAATTTGGGCCATGGCCCCTAGGCCAAAAGGGGAGAGAGGTTATGGATTTATAAAGAGAAGCAGGGGGTCAGTGTATTGCAGAAGCGAGAAGCTGGATCTGAGATTCGCGAGAAAACAGGAAAATTTGAATAGAGTTTTGAGGGCAGAAGCTGAGTCTTCAGTGGTTCTTAACATTCCTAATGACGTGACGCTTTAATACAGTTCCTCATGTTGTGGTGACCCCCATCATAAAATTACTTTCATTGCTACTTCATAACTGTAATGTTGCTACTGTTATGAATCTTAATGTAAATATCTGATATGCAGGATGTATTTAGGCGACCCCTGTGAAAGGTCATTCGACCCATAAAGTGGTCGCGACCCACGGTTTGAGAACCGCTGGTCTAGGTTGTCCAGGAGAAATGTAAAATGTCTCTTGGGAAGTTGGCCTTATGTCTCATGACCACTAGATTAAGTATTTCAGAAAACAGATTCAGAACACATTTCCTATGGGTTTGGGTTGCCTTATGCATATATGACTGTAGTTGGGGAAATTGAGAACAAATCAGAGGAATCTACCAGGTGAGTGGCAAGGGCTTAGAGCAGTGGTTTTCAACCTTCTCGCCCTTTAAATACAGTTGCTCATGTTGTGACACAATCATAAAATTATTTTCGTTACTACTTCGTAACTGTGATGTTGCTACTGTTATGAATCGTAATGTAAATATCTGATATGCAGTATGGTCTTAGGCGACCGTGTGAAAGACTCCTTAGACCGTCAAAGGGGTTGCGACCCACATGTAGAGAACTGCAGGCATAGAGTTATCCTGAGCCAGCTGATAACAGGGGCCTACAGAAGTGAACGTCTGCAGTAGGAGGCCCACCCAGGACAGGACGTGGGAAATAAATTTTCATTGACTCCACACCTATGCCCAGGCCCACAAATACAACACTTCAGTTACCTTCACAACATGCAAGGCCAGTATCCCTGTGTCACTTTACCCGAGAGGTTCAGCAAGGGGCTGAGGTCACACTGCATGCAGTAGAGTGAAGCCTCCATTGGAGGCCTGTCTCCGACGGCTTCAGTATTTGCAAGTGGCCATAGTCGCCAACCTGGCCTTCAGAACACAGCATCCAGAGGTTACTGGTGCATGAGATCCAACATCACATGAAGCCTAAACATTAACTTGAAGGGCAAGCTAGGGCCCCTGCATGATCCCAGGCTGCACATGCCACCTTGTCTAAACACCACCATCAACTGAGCAAAGCCCAAGAGAAAAATCCTGGGAAGCATCCATGCCCACTGGCAAGAGCGATAGGCACTCAATTTTGATGGGTTAATTTGCATATTCTCCTGATTGGCTGGTTAGCATAGTGAAGGTATGGTCAATTTACATGTTTGTCTATTATTAGGTAAGATGACTGTACTATTTTCCATACCCACAACTGTAAAGCTTCTTTGGCCCCACCCTGTAGAAGACTGGGTTAGCACCTCAGCACTGTCTCCTCACAGTAACAAGAGGGTTAGTGAGAAAAGCACTAACCAGGGGAAGAACAACAGAGGCACCCAGGCCACGGCCACGTGGGGCTGACTGTAGACATCTGTTCCTTATACTTGTGTGCACAGCACACCTCACCACACTGTCCTTTTTCACAGACCCCTTTTTAAGTTTCTCCACAAAATCCATCAGAACAAGCTAGTTCTTGATCCTTCAAGATAAACTCGCCAAGGGGAAAATATGCAATATTTCGTACCATGGTGGAATCTTTAAAAATAAGACTAGGGTGCTGCTGGGAATGCAGACTGATGCAGCCATTGTGAAAAACACTAAAGAGTTTCCTCTAAAGATAAAAGTTGGAACTCCCATTTGTCCTAGTGATCCCACTTCTAGGAATTTATCCTAAGAAACCAGAAACACCTATCAGAAAGAATGTATGCGCCCCTATGTTCAAAGCAGCACAAATTAAAATAGCTAATACTTGGAAAACAGCCCATGTCCCCATGAGCAGATGAGTGGATAAAACAGCAGTGGTACATTTACACAATGAAATACTAAGCGGCTGTAAAAAAAGAAAGAACTCTTCCCATTTGCAAAGCATGGATAGACCTGGAGAGTATTATGCTCAGCTAAATAAGCCAGAGAAAGACCAGTATTACATAATCTCACTCATATGTGGAATCTAAGGAACAAAATAAACTGAAGAGCCAAGTAGACCTAGAGATATAGAAGCATGGGACAGATTGACAAATTTCAGAGGGAAGGTGGGGGTGTGGGTGTGGGTGTGATGAACTGGGGAACTTGTGTGCATATGTGCATAGCCCATGGACACAGAAAATGGAGTGGTGAAGGTAGAAGGCGGGATGGTAGGGGTGTAGTGGGGTGGGGTGGAGTGGTTCAATAGGGGGGAAAACAAAAATAGAAAATAAAGAAGTCATCTCTAATACAACAATAAAAATGAATAAATCAATAAAAAGTACTACTAGGAAAAAAACAAATGAACAAACCAGAGCATTGACACACAGCATAAAACAATCTGTGTACTGCAAACACACAAATGACATATAAATGAGGTAATAAGACATAAAAGAAAGTGAAAATATATTGAAGATTATAATCCCTAGTGAGCAAAATTCCTTGCATTTGCTGCACTAGATAAGTTTTGTATACATGTAAATTGTCTGTTCTCTTCATACAAAATGAGACCAAAATGTGTCAACGTATTTTTCACAGAACCTGAAATATCCACATGAATGTCTTCTGTCCTGTACAATTATACTTTGCCTGTCCCCTAGTCTCCAAGAATGTCCTTGTCTTTCTCTAACTAGTCTCCTCGTCACTTGCCTGGCTTTGCACCCAAGCATGGCAGACAGAGAATCCTGGAGGCCCAAAGTTCTACAGCGGCTGTTTGCAAAGGGGGAGGAGACTTCAGTAACTGCCACACCGGATACACTTTATGAGAGAAGGAAAAGGGAAAACATCGTGAAGGCCTCTCACATATGATAGGGCAGGACGGCAGGATGCCTACATGGACAAAGGAACCTGAGGGAGCAAATTATGGGCAGAAGAAGTGCAACCCAAGGCTGGAAGAGGAAAGGTTTGAGTCAGCTGACACCTAGCTCTGTGGTCGTTGCTTGTAATGGACAGAGTCCATTGGGGGAAGCATCAGACACTACAAAGAAGACCTTGCTGCTGGAAGTGGACAGGAAGTAACATCCATGAGTGTCAGAATGCAAGATCACAGCTTGTCTACAATCAACGCCTACAATGAAGAAGGCGAAAAAATGGGAGTGGTAGGAGATGCAAGTCAACCTAGTCTGGCCCAGCCCAGCCCAGGGAGGGTAGGATTCAAGGAGAAGAAACTACAAGGGAAGAGCCTTGGACCACATCATTCTGCACAAAATACACTCAAGAAACTCCATTTTACTGTTCAACCAACCGACAGAATGAGCTCCTTAATCCCTTCCTTTTCTCCTCAAAAGCCACAGTAAATTCACTAATGAAATGGACTGGTATGGTTTCAGAACAACTGTAAGTGTGCAACCTACATGCCCCTTTCCATTCTCTCTAAGGATATTAGCAAAATATATAATGATAAACATGTTATACAATACAATATGGAGAATATAAGTAACTAGTAGTTCATTATATTCATGAACGTCTGTAACAGACTGAGATTACTTCCCTAACATAAGAGCCCGGGGAAAGTGCGACTATCACAGCTGTGTTGTCATCTAGCCCATGTGTCCTGAGAGCTCAGCCATTCAGGTGTTGGTTTAGCTCCCCTACAGCTCCCGCTATCCAATCCTGTCTTCTTGGGAACCTGACCTCCCGATTGGCTCTCTCATCCCTTTAAACTGCCTGCTTTGTGACATCATTCTCCCACCAAACCTACCACCACCTGGTAGAATCTTGGGGTGCCCATGGAGTTGTCTGTAAATAAATTTGGATCATCGCAACTGACCAGTGACCAGTAACTGGTGACCAGTGACCAGTGGCCAGTATGACCAGTGACTTTCATACTGGACACATGTGCTCTTTGGCTTCAGCCACTGAGAAATCATCATTCCTTGCATCTACAGTTGTTATCTGCTCTTCTTCTCTGAGCATGTCAGGTAAGGAAAGAACCTTTTTGAAGTTTTTCATCGGATTGTTATTTATACCTCAATTTAGCAATAGTGTCAAAAGAGCATAGAGTAATTTGGGGAAATATGATATAGAAGTCTGCAGACCTAATTTCAGTTTAGATTTTGACATCTACTAGCAATGTGACTTTGGACAAGTCATTGGATCTCTCACAAAATATGTTTTTTCCTCATCTGCTACATTCGGATGTTAGATGGTTGTGGACTCTAATCCCTTCCTTTTCTAATATGGAGTTTTAAAGAACACTCCTGTTGACAATGAAATCAAGACTTCTTGATAGTGTTTCAACAGCAATAGAAAGAAAACCTCAGTCATGTAGAAAACTAGCAATACATGTATAGATATTGATATAGATAGAGATAGAGATAGAGATAGAGATAGAGATAGAGATAGAGATAGAGATAGAGATATATATGATGTGTTATGTGTAATGGTCTCCAACCACCAAGGTTTCAACTTTAGTATTTTAAATTGAGTGCTGTAGTATTTTAAATTGAGTGCTGTTCCAAAAGTAATATTCATGTGGTTTGGAGTTTTCTATCCAAAGAGGATGGGGAGTACTGGGCTATAGGAAGGCAAGTATTTCAATGTAAAAAAACTAGAACTGCTTTCATCAGCACAGGCCAACAGCAACCAAGAGGGAGGGAAAAACACAAGCAGGAAGGAGGGGGAAGTATGAAAATGAACAAGGAGAACATGAAAGAGCTCATGAGAACAAAAAGCAGTTTGGAATGGAATATTGGAGGGAACCAAAGAATATAAATGTAAGCAGAAAGAGCAGAGGGTGAAATCAGCTCGGACTAGGGCAAAGTAATGTGGCTCTCAGCAAATGCTTACATTGATAGAATAGGAAAGAAAGTAAGGCTGGAGTAGGGTCCCACTATCCACAGCAGTATATCAAAACAATCCTATTCAGTTGCCCGTTTTTTTGTTGCCTCTCTGAACACAGATGACATGTGACAGTTTGCAATATTAACATTTAAAAATGCATTTCAGTAATGATGTTTCTTATATACAAGAAAATAAGAAACGTGATTATCTAGGGCCGTGGTCGGCAAACTGCTGCTCGCGAGCCACATGTGGCTCTTTGGCCCCTTGAGTGTGGCTCTTCTTAAGCCTTAAGAGTACCCTAATTAAGTTAATAACAATGTACCTACCTTTACAGTTTAAGTTTAAAAAATTTGGCTCTCAAAAGAAATTTCAATCGTGGTACTGTTGATATTTGGATCTGCTGACTAACGAGTTTACCGACTATTGATTTCGGGCATTGGAAATCACAGAATGTTTAGTGTTTCAATTCACTCTGATTTTTAAACTATGACAATGTTTTGTCTAGTAAAAAAAAAGTTAAGACTTTAAAAGAAAGATGTGTCCTAAATGGAATCAGAAAGAATACACCCTTTGTGTGATTAGTATGTTCAAAGTCAAAGATGCTCTTCATCTTCAAAATTATTTTCTTCCTAACGCAGAGAGCACACTGATACACAGCCATTGCCTCACTTCAGGTCATAGCTACTTAAGGAAAAAAAGAGAGCATCAAGTCCCGCTTCTCTAATTTCACATTTCTCAAAAATAATTTTTTTTGATTCTCTTGGGGATTCCTACATTAATGTGTGTGTTTTTGTTAATTGAAACCTATTGATGATGGTTTTAAGACTTTGGGTACGACCCCTTTCCGGATGTTGATGATGATGATAATCTAGGTTTTAAGATAAATATAAAAACCTTCATGATACATTTCAACTGTTCTTTTCTCTTTGTTATAAGTTTATATTAATTGAAATATATATACCTAATACACCAAGTATTTATTACTTACTGGGGAATAGTCAGAGAAACATGAATGAATACAATAATGGAATTCCTTTACATTTACTTTGTTCTCTGCTTTAAACTAGTATTTACTGAAATATTGGTCTGCATATATAAGAGGCACATATACAACAACAGTGATTGCAGTGTGCTGCTTGTTATGCAATTTTAACTGATATATCTCCTCTGTCCATACGTACTCGGTAAGAACTTACTCAAAATCACCTATTGTGGGTTGTTTCTGGTTAACAGTATTCACTAAAATAGAATAGGCAATATGTACTTTTATGATACGGCATGTATGAAACAAAACTTCATTTTGTAGTAAATTTATTAGGGTCTGATGTTTGCTACGTGCCTCACTTCTTGGGAAACTCACTCTCAGATAGTCATTCTGAGGTAGGATCAGAAATCAGGCATGAAGGCAGTAAGAAAGACCCTTTAAGTTTACCAACTGCATTGAGCTTCTATGAGAATGATAGGAAGAGCATGTGAAGGGCACAGGCAAAATGAGACGCTGAAGATTGTCATGACCACAGATGTACTGTCTTCTCCTGGACAAACGAACATCTGCATCAGAAGTTCTATTACTCCTAGATGTTGGCAGTGTAATGTGCAGAGCTCTGGCAAGGAAGTCGGGATGCTTAGGTTATGGAAGCAGGTACTAATATTAACATAGGGAGAGAACGGAGCCATAGTTTCTTCGGTCATGAAATGAGAATGTTAGAAAAGGGATTCTCAAAGGACTCCTGCTTCTAAAATGCTTTAATTCTAGGAAAGAGCATAGAAATCAATACTACTGCAGGCTCAAGGGCGAGATAGTTCAGGGAGTGGTTGCTTCTAGCCTAGAGAACAATGTATGAAGCTCACCACTTGGGTCTTGTGTACTTTTTTACTCAAGATTTTATATTATATATAAAAGCCTAAGCGACTGAATGACCAATTCACTGAATGACCAGTTGAACCGCAGCTATGACACACACTGACACCAGGGACAAACGCTCAACGCAGGAGCTACCACCCTGATGGTCAGTGTGCTCCCACAGTGAGAGCACCGCTCAGCTGACCGATGGTCACCAGACACCTGGGATCATGACTGGAGATAGCAGCTGCAGCGGAAGGAGCCTCTCCCACCTCCCCACCTCTGCGGCAGTGCTACCACTACGAAGCTGGAGCAGCTCAGCGGCAGGCCCTGATTCAGGCTCCTCCCCCGTCCACCTGCTGCTTCCCGAAATACTACATCCCTCGGGCCAAAACCAGCAGTCCCATATCCCCCCAGGGGTCCCGGATTGTGAGAGGGCACAGGCAGGCTGAGGGACCACACCAGTACATGATATATATTTTTTATTGATTTCAGAGAGGAAGGGGGAGGGAGAGAGAGAGATGGACACATCAACGATGGGAGAGAATCATTGATTGGCCGCCTTCTGCAGGCCCCTTACTGGGGAATTGAGCCCCCAACCTGGGTTTGTGCCCTTGACTGGAATTGAACCCAGACTCGCAAGCCAATGCTCTATCCACTGAACCTAAACAGCTAGGGCTGAAAGCAACAATCTGAAAATAATGATGATTTTCACACATGTTGCTTATCAATCTCTTTGACTTTTTTCATCACTCTCTTGTTCCCTACAGACAATTCCAAAAATCCACCTTTCCTTGGAATTTCAACCTCCCTGCAACGCTCTCTTCCTGTGGAGAGCAGTGCAGGAAGTGTCTGCAATTTCTACCGTGTCTCTGCTCCAGCCAACAGTTCACCATGGCTCCTGCCATCAGCCTCTGGCACCACTTTCCAACCTCTCATGGGTGGTGCCTACTTTTACCAACATTCTAGCACAACCATGTTGTCTGGAGTTCCTGGCCAGAGCCCAATCTCCATTCCAGCTGCTTCCAATCCTAAAGTTTTTGAGTGGGCTCTTACAGGAGACACTGAAAAGAAGTCATCATCACTCAGAAAATTCACTGTGACTGTCATTGACCAGGACACAACTGTCTCCTCTATGTCTCTGGCGTCCCAGTGTGAGAAAACCTCAGATGCCTATAAGATGGCCCCTCAGTATCCATCACTTTCTGTCAACCTTGTTCAGGGGGCACCAATTCAGGGACAGGGCCTGTCACATCCCTACAAGGTGGCAAATCATGTGTGTTACTACAATCAAGGCACAATGGACCCTCTGCTCTCTGGAGAGGGTGGTCCCTACCTGCAGTCCTATGGCTCTGTGTCTTACACAGAGAGCAGGGCCTCTGCCCCTGACCCAGGGATGGTCGTGGTGTTAAAGGAGACTCAGTCCACAAATATACCACCAGCCTCCACCTCTGGAATCTGCTACTCTGTGCCTCCTCAACCCATCACAAAGACAGGTTTTGAAGGTGAGTACAAACAGAAACAAGGAAGGGGAATAAGGTCAGCATTCAAAACTGGGGTCAATCTGCTGCTGGGAAGTGGTGAGTCCTCAGACAGGTGGAATGTAAGTCCTGTGACTTTAACCCCTACCACCCTCAGTCAATGCCCTCCATTTTCAGACTCCTTATGAGGACACCTGACAGAGGTGGGAAGGTGGGAAACTAACAGCCATGGATGCTACATGGAGGAGAACTCCAAGAGCATACCAAGGGACACCACACTTTCCACTGTCCTACCTGATGAGTCCTCCTGTACTACAATACTGCAGTAAACTCCCTTGATTGATTGTTTTAGTCTCCTTCTAAGGCCTTTCAGGACATTATTGTGACAGTGCCCGTTTAACTTTCCATCACTTCCTTAGTTGACACCTGGATTGAGGATCATGAGTTCCAACATCTTGTCCAAAGCAAACAGGCTATTCTCTCCCCTTGCTTATAGGCTTCATCAGGAAGAGGTCCATTCCCTGTCTTAGTCCTTGGTGTGAAGTGTTTTTATTCACTCGGGAAAGTAGAGAGAATTACAAGGGTTCCATATGAGAATGGAAAACATTTTTAAAAAATCATTGTATTTTATGTGACTTATAACAACCCTGTGAAATGCAAAGCAAATCCAGGGACTGACCGACTTCCCCTTGATTCCATTGTAGTGATGGAGACTTCCCTGGGGATGGAGACTTCCTTGGCATTGCAACTTCCAGGCCAAATATTTTATTTACCACCTGCTCCAGAATTCCCCGAGGCCTGCAGTAACAGACATTCCCAGGTACTTGAGAGTTATCCACCACCTCAGAGTGGGGACATTTCAATGGCACCCATAGTCCAGAATCCTATTAACCTCCTGGCACTGCCTCCAGCTCCAAGCCAGGAACAGAAAGAGAATAAGAATGTGGAGAATATTAAAACCAAGCTTTCCAAGCACGGGAATGGGTACCAGATCCCAACAGAAAACGAAGATTCTCCACTGCTCCCTTTAGAAGTGCCTGACATTCCACAGGTGCTGGCCTGCATTGGTCCCCTCGGCCAAGAGGAGCAGCCTGGTTGTGACAACTCTGGTTTGGGAAAGAATAGCCTGAGTCTTAAGGACCAAGGGACACTTGAAAATGGGACTGAATCTAATGACAGTTTTGCAGACATCGACACACTGGTGAAGGGTATTCACCTTCCACGGGTCTTAAGTTCCTTGGATGACCTTGATCAGGCCCAAGGACCCAAGGTGATCAAAACCAAAGACACCAGGGGCCTCAAGTTGCACGAAGTGCAGAAAAAGTCAAGTGTCAGAAAGACTCGCTCTGATCAAGGCAGCAAGATCAAACATAAAGCCTCTGAGCCTATCAGTGATGCTCCCAAGACCAAGATCAAGCCCGAGAGCCCAGATTGTGTGTTTGTGGAAGAAGTGGTTCCTTGCAATGCTGCAGCTGGTGGCAGGGCTCCTTCGAACATGGCCAAGCATTCTAACAGCAAACCTCAGAAAGCTGCAGCCAGCAGGACCAGCAATACTAAGAGCCATGGGCAGGAAAACACCAAAAGAAACCAAGAAAATTACTCCAAGAGAGCTGAGGAGAGGAAGCAGTCAGGGAACAGAGTCAAGGCAGAGGAGAAGCCAGCCATTCCCAAGATGAAGAGGAAGAAAAGTCATCCTGAGCTGCCACAAGAGGCCATCAAAAAGGCTCGCAGCGGCCTCGGTGTGCACCTGCTGGAGTCTGTGCAGGTTTTCCATGCGCTGGGCAAGAAGAGGGATGAGAAAGCTGACCTGTTTTCCTCGCGGGCCCTGGGAAACTCAAGCAACCCTAAAGGCCCCCAGCCACGCCCAGCTACCAAACCATGGCTGGTTATGCCCCGTGAGGGCAAAGGTCCTGCGAAAACTCAAGTCAAATCCAAAAAAACACATGGAAGTGCTGACAAAGGGTCTCCACCTCCATCCCAGGACAAGCTGCCTTCTCCCGGGAAGGTCAAGTTGGTGCCATTGGTTTTTCCAACCATGGACAAGCCTCAAGTTCGACCTGTTCCTCGCAGGCCACAGTCTCTGGCATCACGTCGGCCTGCTGTGACCAACCCTGCCAAGCCTGCTGCAGTCACTGCATCCCTGCCAACTCCTGTATCTTTGACAGGGCCTGTCAAATCAGCTCAGCCAATATCGTCCAACTCAGCTGGACCAGGCTTGACCAACCGCGACTGCCCTAGTGTCCCGCAGCCTCCTGCTTCTAGGCCTGGGCCCTACAAAACATCATCTTGTGCTTCTTTCCAGCGGGAGCCTGTTCACTCGGCTGTGAGCCAGCCCCAGACCCCGCTCAAGCCTCACAACCACTATCTACTCCGGGATTTCGCCCTCCAACCAATTCCATGGAGGAAATCTGAGGTTCTGGGGCCAGTCATGTCAACACCCATCACAAAGGAGCAGAGGCCAGATCGAGAGGCCATGAAGAGGAAGGCTCAACTAGAGCGTGAGAATGCTGCCAAATTGGGGACAAGGCAGCATTTCATTGACAGGGAAAAAGAAATGGACATTTCTCTGTACTATGGCTATGTGATGTAGGAGATGCTGGGAGTGCTGGTGCCATTTGGGTACCTGCTGTTTTTCGATAGATAGATAGATCATAAATAGATAGATCGTAGATAGATAGATAGATAGATAGATAGATAGATAGATAGGAATGTCTCAATCTGGGTATATTCGGTAACTTAAAAACCTGAATAAATATTGTAAATTAGCATTTAATAATAAAGAAGTATTTTGAATTTTGAGATGCTGTTAACTGTGCTCTTTCTTGGTGGGTATGAGGATCAAAAGCTGCATGATAAGGAAAGAATTGGAAGTTGGATCGGTGAATGAGGGTCAAGGGGTAAGCACTGTGGGAAGAAAGGAACTTGGGCCATGGCCAGAAAGGCCCAAAACGGGGAGAGGTTATGGATTTATAAAGAGAAGCAGGAGCTGGGTATATGGCAGAAGAAAGAAGCAGGATCTGAGATTAGTGTTAAAAGAGGAAAATTTGAATAGACTTGAGAGGGCAGAAGCTGAGTCTATGTTGACTAGGAGAAATGTAAAAAGTTTCTTGGGAAGTGGGCCTTATGTCTCTTGACCACTAGATAAGTATTTCAGAAAACAGATTCAGGACACATTTCCTATTGGATTGGGTTGCCTTACGCATATATGAATGTAGTGGGGAAAGTGAGAACAAATTAGGGGAATCTACCAGATGAGTGGCAAGGGCTTACAGTTATCCTGGGGCAGATGATAACAGGGGTCTACAGAAGAGATTGTCTGCAGTAGGAGGCCCATCCAGGACAGGACATGGGAAATAAATTATCATTGACTCCACACCTATCCCCAGGCCCACGAATACACGACTTCAGTTAACCTTCACAACATGCAAGGCCAGTATCCCTGTGTCACTTTCCCCGAGAGGTTCAGTAATGGGATGAGTTCACACTGCATGCAGTAAAGTAAAGCCTCTATTTGAGGCCTATCTCTGAAGGCTTCATGGCCATTGGTCGCCAACCTGGCTTTCAGAACACAGCATCCAGAGGTTACTGGTGCATGAGATCCAACATCAGGTGAAGCCTAATCATTAACTTGAAGGGCAATCTAGGGCCCCTGCATGATCCCAGGCTGCACATGCCGCCTTGTCTAAACACCACCATCAACTGAGCAAAGCCCAAGAGAAAAATCCTGGGAAGCATCCACGCCCACTGGCAAGAGCAATAGGCACACTGGGTCGCAGGTGACGAGCCCCCTAAGTGCAGTAGCTAAGGATTCCCATGGGGACACAGAAAAAGCAAAGACTGGTCTGGATTGCAGATATTTAGCTCATAGTGTTAGTCTCATATTACATAATAGTATCAGGAATTTGGCAATGCAATGCAGGATTCCAAGAGGGAAAGACTTGAAAAAATGTATAATTTTAAGCCATATCTCTACACTGCAACACTTCTCACCATTTCTTCTCAGGTAAGAATGCACCATCTTTGAAAAAACTCATCTCATGAGAGGAAATGTTGGCCTATAAATGAAACACGTGTCTTTGGAGATTCCATCTATAGGAGCGATCTTCTTGTGGCCTCTCGGCCTCTTGGATCACATACTTCATACACAATGGAAGTCAAAAGCGCAAGGTAGATTGATACAGGCACCCTAAAAGCTTACCATGAAGAGTAACTACTAGGTCCATAGGCTTCCTCCCCCAAGCCAGCATAATCCATTGATAGCATGGGGTAAAGTAGGTTTACAGTTGTGAGTATGGGAAACACAGACTTTATGGTTGTATGGTTATTTATACATGATTGTACTATTTTCCACACACACAACTGTAAACCTACTATTGCCACACCCTGTAGAAGACTGGGTTAGCAACTCAGCACTGTCTCCTCACAGTAACAAGAGTGTTAGTGAGAAAAGCACTAACCAGGGGAAGAACAACAGAGGCAACCCAGGCCACATTGGGCTGACTGTACACATCTGTTCCTTAAGCTTGTGTGAACAGCATAACTCACCACAACGTCCTTTTTCACAGACCCCTTTTTAAGTTTCTCCACAAAATCCATCAGATCAAGGTAGTTCATGATGCTACAAGATAAACTCGTCTGCCAAAACCGGTTTGGCTCAGTGGATAGAGCGTCGGCTTGCGGACTGAAAGGTCCCAGGTTCGATTCCGGTCAAGGGCATGTACCTGGGTTGCGAGCAAATCCCCAGTGGGAGATGTGCAGGAGGCAGCTGATCGATGTTTCTCTCTCATCGATGTTTCTAACTCTCTATCTCTATCCCTTCCTCTCTGTAAAAAATCAATAAAATATATATATAAAAAATTCTTAAAAAAAAAAAGATAAACTTGTCAAGGGAAAAATATGCAATATGTCTTACCATGGTGGAATCTTTGAAAATAAGACTAGGGTGCTGCTGGGAATGCAGACTGGTACAGCCACTCTGAAAAACTCTAAAGAGTTTCCTCAAAAAATAAAGAGAGAGAACTTTCATTTGACCTAGTGATCCCACTTCTAGGAATATATCCTAAGAACCAGAAACACCAGTCAGAAAGAATATATGCGCCCCTATGTTCAAAGCAGCACAAATTAAAGTAGCTAAGATTTGGAAAACAGCCCAAGTCCCCATGAGCAGATGAGTGGATCAAACAGCAGTGGTATATTTACACAATGAAATAGTATGCGGCTGTAAAAAAAGAAAGAACTCTTACCATTTGCAAAGCATGGATAGACCTGGAGAGTATTATGCTAAGCGAAATAAGCCAGAGAAAGACAAGTATTACATAATCTCACTCATATGTGGAATCTAATGAACAAAATAAACTGATGAGCAAAGGACACTTAAAGATATAGAAGCATGGAACAGATTGACAAATTTCAGAGGGAAGGTGGGGGTGTGGGTGTGGGTGTGGGTGTGGGTGTGGGTGTGGGTGTGGGTGTGATGAACTGGGGACTTGTATGCATGTTTGCATAGCCCAAGGACCCAGAAAATGGAGTGGTGAAGGTAGAAGGGGGGATGGCAGGGGTGGGGTGGGTGGCGGGGTTCAATGGGGGGGAAAACAAAATAGAAAATAAAAGGGACATCTCTAATAAAATAATACATATGAATAAATAAATAAAAAGTACGACTAGGAAAAAAACAAATGAACAAAACCAGAGCATTGACACACCGCACAAAGACAATCTCTGTTCTGCAAACACACCAATGATTTATATAATTGAGCTAATATGACATGAAAGAAAATGAAAATGTATTTCAGATTATAATCTCTTGTAAGCAAAATTCCTTGCATTTGCTGCACTAGATAAGTTGTGTATACATGTAAATTGTCTGTTCTCTTAATACAAAATGAGACCAAAATGTGTCAACGTGTTTTTCACAGAACCTAAAATATCCACATGAATGTCTTCTGTCCTGTACAATTACACTTTGCCTGTCCCCTAGTCTCCAAGAATGTCCTTGCCTTTCTCTAACTAGTCTCCTCGTCCCTTTTGCCTGGCCTTGCACCCAAGCGTGGCAGACAGAGAATCCTAGAGGCCCAAAGTTCTACAGCGGCTGTTTGCAAAGGGGGAGGAGACTTCAGTAACTGCCACACCGGATACACTTTATGAGAGAAGGAAAAGGGAAAACATCGTGAAGGCCTCTCACATATGATAGGGCAGGATGGCAGGATGCCTACATGGCCCAAGGAACCTGAGCGAGCAAATTATGGGCAGAAGAAGTGCAACCAAAGGCTGGAAGAGGAAAGGTTTGCAGTCAACGGACACCTAGCTCTGTGGTCGTTGCTTGTAATGGACAGAGTCCATTGGGGGAAGCATCAGACACTACAAAGAAGACCTTGCTGCCGGAAGTGGACAGGAAGTAACATCCATGAGTGTCAGAATGCAAGATCACAGCTAGTCTACTATCAACGCCTATAATGAAGAAGGAGAAAAAATGGGAGTGGTAGGAGATGCAAGTCAACCTAGTCTGGCCCAGCCCAGCCCAGGGAAGGTAGGATTAAAGGAGAAGAAACTACAAGGGAAGAGCCTTGGACCACATCATTCTGCACAAAATACACTCAAGAAACTTCATTTTACTGTTCAACCAACTGACAGAAAGGGCTCCTTAATCCCTTCCTTTTCTCCTCAAAACCCACAGTAAATTCACTAATGAGATGGACTGGTATGGTTTCAGAACAACTGTAAGTGTGCAACCTAGATGCCCCTTTCCATTCTCTCTAAGGATATTAGCAAAATATATAATGATAAACATGTTATACAATACAATATGGAGAATATAAGTAACTAGTAGTTCATTATATTCATGAACGTCTGTAACAGGCTGAGATTACTTCCCTAACATAAGAGCCCGGGGAAAGTGCGACTATCACAGCTGTGTTGTCATCTAGCCCATGTGTCCTGAGAGCTCAGCCATTCAGGTGTTGGTTTAGCTCCCCTACAGCTCCCGCTATCCAATCCTGTCTTCTTGGGAACCTGACCTCCCGATTGGCTCTCTCATCCCTTTAAACTGCCTGCTTTGTGACATCATTCTCCCACCAAACCTACCACCACCTGGTAGAATCTTGGGGTGCCCATGGAGTTGTCTGTAAATAAATTTGGATCATCGCAACTGACCAGTGACCAGTAACTGGTGACCAGTCATACTGGACACATGTGCTCTTTGGCTTCAGCCACTGAGAAATCGTCATTACTTGCCTCTACAGTTGTTATCTGCTCTTCTTCTCTGAGCATGTCAGGTAAGGAAAGAACCTTTTTGAAGTTTTTCATTGGATTGTTATTTATACCTCAATTTAGCAATATTGTCAAAAGAGCATAGAGTAATTTGGGGAAATATGATATAGAAGTCTGCAGAGCTAATTTCAGTTTAGATTTTGACATCTACTAGCAATGTGACTTTGGACAAGTCATTGGATCTCTCACAAAATATGTTTTTTCCTCATCTGCTACATTCAGATGTTAGATGGTTGTGGACTCTAATCCCTTCCTTTTCTAATATGGAGTTTTAAAGAACACTCCAGTTGACAATGAAATCAAGACTTCTTGAGAGTGTTTCAACAGCAATAGAAAGAAAACCTAAGTCATGTAGAAAACTAGCAATACATGTATAGATATAGATATAGATATAGATATAGATAGAGATATAGATATAGATATAGATATAGATATAGATATAGATATAGATATAGATATAGATATAGATATATATGATGCGTTATGTGTAATGGTCTCCAACCACCAAGGTTTCAACTTTAGTATTTTAAATTGAGTGCTGTTCCAAAAGTAATATTCATGTGGTTTGGAGTTTTTATTCCAAAGTAGGATAACAGAGAAAATAGGGAAAGAGGATGGGGAGTACTGGGCTATAGGAAGGCAAGTATTTCAATGTAAAAAAATTAGAACTGCTTTCATCAGCACAGGCCAACAGCAACCAAGAGGGAGGGAAAAACACAAGCAGGAAGGAGGGGGAAGTATGAAAATGAACAAGGAGAACATGAAAGAGCTCATGAGAACAAAAAGAGCAGTTTGGAATGGAATATTGGAGGGAACCAAAGAATGTAAATGTAAGCAGAAAGAGCAGAGGGTGAAATCAGCTCGGACTAGGGCAAAGTAATGTGGCTCTCAGCAAATGCTTACATTGATAGAATAGGAAAGAAAGTAAGGCTGGAGTAGGGTCCCACTATCCACAGCAGTATATCAAAACAATCCTATTCAGTTGCCCGTTTTTTTGTTGCCTCTCTGAACACAGATGACATGTGACAGTTTGCAATATTAACATTTAAAAATGCATTTCAGTAATGATGTTTCTTATATACAAGAAACTAAGAAAGGTGATTATCTAGGGCCGTGGTCGGCAAACTGCTGCTCGCGAGCCACATGTGGCTCTTTGGCCTCTTGAGTGTGGCTCTTCTTAAACCTTAGGAGTACCCTAATTAAGTTAATAACACTGTACCTACCTTTACAGTTTAAGTTTAAAAAATTTGGCTCTCAAAAGAAATTTCAATCGTGGTACTGTTGATATTTGGATCTGCTGACTAATGAGTTTACCGACCATTGATTTCGGGCATTGGAAATCACAGAATTTTCAGTGTTTCAATTCATTCTGATTTTTAAACTATGACAATGTTTTGTCTAGTAAAAAAAATTAAGACTTTAAAAGAAAGATGTGTCCTAAATGGAATCAGAAAGAATACACCCTTTGTGTGATTAGTATGTTCAAATTCAAAGATGCTCTTCATTTTCAAAGTTATTTTCTTCCTAACGCAGAGAGCACACTGATACACAGCCATTGCCTCACTTCAGGTCATAGCTACTTAAGGAAAAAAAGAGAGCATCAAATCCCGCATCTCTAATTTCACATTTCTCAAAAATAATTATTTTTGATTCTCTTGGGGATTCCTACATTAATGTGTGTGTTTTTTAATTGAAACCTATTGATGATGGTTTTAAGACTTTGGGTACGACCCCTTTGCTGGATGTTGAAGATGATGATAATCTAGGTTTTAAGATAAATATAAAAACCTTCATGATACATTTCAACTGTTCTTTTCTCTTTGTTATAAGGTTATATTAATTGAAATATATATATCTAATACACTAAGTATTTATTACTTACCGGAATAGTCAGAGAAACATGAATGAATACAATAATGGAATTCCTTTACATTTACTTTGTTCTCTGCTTTAAACTAGTATTTACTGAAATATTGGTCAGCATATATAGGAGGCACATATACATCAACAGTGATTGCAGTGTGCTGCTTGTTATGCAATTTTTACTGATATATCTCCTCTGTCCATACGTACTCGCTAAGAACTTACTCAAAATCACCTATTGTGGGTTGTTTCTGGTTAACAGTATTCACTAAAATAGAATAGGCAATATGTACTTTTATGATACGGCATGTATGAAACAAAACTTCATTTTGTAGTAAATTTATTAGGGTCTGATGTTTGCTACGTTCCTCACTTCTTGAGAAACTCACTCTCAGATAGTCATTCTGAGGTAGGATCAGAAATCAGGCATGAAGACGGTAAGAAAGACCCTTTAAGTTTACCAACTGCATTGAGCTTCTATGAGAATTATAGGAAGAGCATGTGAAGGGCACAGGCAAAATGAGACGCTGAAGATTGTCATGACCACAGATGTACTGTCTTCTCCTGGATAAACGAACATCTGCATCAGAAGTCTATTATGGGAAGGTCGATTGTGCCCGGGTTGTGGGAGCGAGAAGGTGGAAAGAAGATTGGAAG
>NW_005871903.1:75786-108673 GCF_000147115.1 Myotis lucifugus
TCAAAGCAGCACAAATTAAAATAGCTAATACTTGGAAAACAGCCCATGTCCCCATGAGCAGATGAGTGGATAAAACAGCAGTGGTACATTTACACAATGAAATACTAAGCGGCTGTAAAATAAGAAAGAACTCTTCCCATTTGCAAAGCATGGATAGACCTGGAGAGTATTATGCTCAGCTAAATAAGCCAGAGAAAGACCAGTATTACATAATCTCACTCATATGTGGAATCTAAGGAACAAAAAAAACTGAAGAGCCAAGTAGACCTAGAGATATAGAAGCATGGGACAGATTGACAAATTTCAGAGGGAAGGTGGGGGTGTGGGTGTGGGTGTGATGAACTGGGGAACTTGTGTGCATATGTGCATAGCCCATGGACACAGAAAATGGAGTGGTGAAGGTAGAAGGCGGGATGGTAGGGGTGTAGTGGGGTGGGGTGGAGTGGTTCAATAGGGGGGAAAACAAAAATAGAAAATAAAGAAGTCATCTCTAATACAACAATAAAAATGAATAAATCAATAAAAAGTACTACTAGGAAAAAAACAAATGAACAAACCAGAGCATTGACACACAGCATAAAACAATCTGTGTACTGCAAACACACAAATGACATATAAATGAGGTAATAAGACATAAAAGAAAGTGAAAATATATTGAAGATTATAATCCCTAGTGAGCAAAATTCCTTGCATTTGCTGCACTAGATAAGTTTTGTATACATGTAAATTGTCTGTTCTCTTCATACAAAATGAGACCAAAATGTGTCAACGTATTTTTCACAAAACCTGAAATATCCACATGAATGTCTTTTGTCTGTACGATTTCACTTTGCCTGTCCCATAGTCTCCAGGAATGTCCTTGTCTTTCTCTAACTAGTCTCCTCGTCACTTTTGCCTGGCCTTACACCCAAGCATGGCAGACAGAGAATCCTGGAGGCCCAAAGTTCTACAGTGGCTGTTTGCAAAGGGGAAGGAGACTGCAGTAACTGCCACACCGGATACACTTTATGAGAGAAGGAAAAGGGAAAACATCGTGAAGGCCTCTCACATATGATAGGGCAGGACGGCAGGATGCCTACATGGACAAAGGAACCTGAGGGAGCAAATTATGGGCAGAAGAAGTGCAACCCAAGGCTGGAAGAGGAAAGGTTTGAGTCAGCTGACACCTAGCTCTGTGGTCGTTGCTTGTAATGGACAGAGTCCATTGGGGGAAGCATCAGACACTACAAAGAAGACCTTGCTGCTGGAAGTGGACAGGAAGTAACATCCATGAGTGTCAGAATGCAAGATCACAGCTTGTCTACAATCAACGCCTACAATGAAGAAGGCGAAAAAATGGGAGTGGTAGGAGATGCAAGTCAACCTAGTCTGGCCCAGCCCAGCCCAGGGAGGGTAGGATTCAAGGAGAAGAAACTACAAGGGAAGAGCCTTGGACCACATCATTCTGCACAAAATACACTCAAGAAACTTCATTTTACTGTTCAACCAACTGACAGAATGAGCTCCTTAATCCCTTCCTTTTCTCCTCAAAAGCCACAGTAAATTCACTAATGAGATGGACTGGTATGGTTTCAGAACAACTGTAAGTGTGCAACCTACATGCCCCTTTCCATTCTCTCTAAGGATATTAGCAAAATATATAATGATAAACATGTTATACAATACAATATGGAGAATATAAGTAACTAGTAGTTCATTATATTCATGAACGTCTGTAACAAACTGAGATTACTTCCCTAACATAAGAGGCCGGGGAAAGTGAGACTATCACAGCTGTATTGTCATCTAGCCCATCTGTCCTGAGAGCTCAGCCATTTAGGTTGGTTCAGCTCCCCTACAGCTCCCGCTATCCAATCCTGTCTTCTTGGGAACCTGACCTCCCGATTGGCTCTCTCATCCCTTTAAACTGCCTGCTTTGTGACATCATTCTCCCACCAAACCTACCACCACCTGGTAGAATCTTGGGGTGCCCATGGAGTTGTCTGTAAATAAATTTGGATCATCGCAACTGACCAGTGACCAGTAACTGGTGACCAGTGACCAGTGGCCAGTATGACCAGTGACTTTCATACTGGACACATGTGCTCTTTGGCTTCAGCCACGGAGACATCCTCATCCCTTGCATCTAGAGTTGATATTTGCTCTTCTTCTCTGACCATGTCAGGTAAGGAAAGAACCTTTTTGAAGTTTTTCATTGGATGTTTGTTTCCCCCTAAATTTAGCAATAGAGTCAAAAGACCATAGAATAATTTGGGGAAATATGATATAGAAGTCTGCAGACCTAATTTCAGTTTAGATTTTGACATCTACTAGCAATGTGACTTTGGACAAGTCATTGACTCTCTCACAAAATCTGTTTTTTCCTCATCTGCTACATTCAGATGTTAGAATGGCTGTGGACTCTAATCCCTTCCTTCTCTAATATGGAGTTTTAAAGAACACTCCTGTTGACAATGAAATCAAGACTTCTTGATAGTGTTTCAACAGCAATAGAAAGAAAACCTCAGTCATGTAGAAAACTAGCAATACATAATTAAAACTTGGCATTTTAATTATGATGTCTCATGTGTAATGATCTTCCACCACCAAGGTTTCAACTTTAGTATTTTAATTTGAGTGCTGTTCCAAAGTAATATTCATGTGGTTTTGGAGTTTTCTATCCAAAGTAGGATAACAGAAGGAATAGGGAGAGAGGATGGAGAGTGCTGGGCTATGGGAAGGCAAGTATTTCAATGTAAAAAAAATTAGAACATTTTTCATCAGCACAGGCCAACAGGAACCAAGAGGGAGGGAAAAACACAAGCAGAAAGGAGGTTAAACTATAAAAATGAACAAGGAGAGCGTGAAAGAGCTCATGAGAGCAAAAAGATCAGTTTGGAATGGAATATTGGAGGGAACCAAAGGTTTTAAATGAAAGCAGAAAGAGCAGAGGGTGAAATGAGCTCGGACTAAGGCAAACTAATGTGGATCTCAGCAAGTGCTTACATTGATAGAATAAGAATGGAAGTAAGTCTGGAGTAGGGCACCACTAGCCAAAGCGGTGTATCAAAACAATCGTATTCAGTTGCCTTTGTTTTTGTTTTTTTATTAAATCTTTATTGTTCAGATTACATTTGTTCCTCTTTCCCCCCCCCCATAACTCCCCTCCTCCCAGTTCCCGCCCCACCCTCCGCCCTCACTTCCCACCCACTGTCCTCATCCATAGGTGCACGATTTTTGTCCAGTCTCTTCCCGCATCTCCCATTCCCCTTTCCTCCCCCAAGAATAGTCAGTCCATTCCCTTTCTATGTCCCTGATTCATTATAATCACCAGTTCATTCTGTACATCAGATTATTTATTCACTTGATTCTTAGATTCACTTATTGATAGATGCATGTTTGTTGTTCACAATTTGTATTTTTACCTTTTTCTTCTTCCTCTTCTTAAAGGATACCGTTCAGCATTTCGTATAATACTGATTTAGTGGTGATGAACTCCTTTAGCTTTTCCTTATCTGTGAAGCTCTTTATCTGACCTTCAATTCTGAATGACAGCTTTGCTGGATAAAGTAATCTTGGTTGTAGGTTCTTGGTGTTCATCACTTTGAATATTTCTTGCCATTCCCTTCTGGCCTGCAAAGTTTCTGTTGAGAAATCAGCTGACAGTTGTATGGGTATTCCCTTGTAGGTAATTGAGTCTCTTTCTCTTGCTGCTTTTAAGATTCTCTCTTTGTCTTTTGCTCTTGGAATTTTAATTATGATGTGTCTTGGTGTGGTCCTCTTTGGATTCCTTTTGTTTGGGGTTCTCTGCGCTTCTTGGACCTGTAAGTCCATTTCTTTCACCAGGTGGGGGAAGTTTTCTGTCATTATTTCTTCAAATAGGTTTTCAATATCTTGCTGTCTCTCAACTTCTGGCACCCCTATTATTCTGATGTTTGTATGCTTGAAGCTGTCCCAGAGGCTCCTTACACTATCTTTGTATTTTCGGCTTCTTTTTTCATTTTGCTTTTCCAGTTGGGTGTTTTTTGCTTCTTCACATTTCAAATCTTTGACTTGATTCTTGCGCTCCTCTGGTCTGCTATTGGGTGTCTGTATAATATTCTTTATTTCAGTCAGTGTATGCTTAATTTCTAGTTGGTTCTTTATCACAGCATCGAGGGTCTCATTAGATTTCGTGAGGCTCTCATCAAGTGTATTGGCAGCTTGTAGCACATTATTGCAAGCCCTCAAAATTGCGTTTTTTAGCTCTATATCCTCCATTTCTGTCATGTTTTTTTGTCTCCGCATTTTTTATGCTTTCTTGGTGCACCCCCTTATGGTCTTTGTGCGCAGTCTTGTTCTAGTTAAGCCTTGATTGTTGTAGTTAATACTAGAGGGATTAGACCACCAGGCAGACTGGCTGTGAGAATCACCTGTGTCTGCCGTGGGAAAACTTCTGTCCTCTGGAGAGGTGCTAATCTAGCCTTTGCCTGAGGCTATCTGGCAAATGGCACTGCGCAGGGCTTGGGCGGAGCGGGTCGCAGGGGATCAACAGGGCGGGCGGAGGGAGCAGTTATGTCTGCTCTCAGTCCAGTTCCCAGAGGCTCTGCTTCTCAGAACCCCAGCAACCGCTGCAAACCTCGGAGAGAAAGCTGCCCTCACGTTCCAACTGATGCCAGATAATCCCACTTCTCCTGTTTGAGTCTGAGTCCCTAGAGACTCGCCCGGGTCTGGAGCTCAGAGTCTGAGACTCCCTCCTGATTGAAAACGACAACCGCGCCCTCAGCCACCACCCCGCTTTGCGCGCACACCACCGCACCTTTATATTTTCCATACTGCGCCTCCTCTGAGCCTCAGTATGCTGTTGTCTTTCCTTCTAGTTGAAGAATCTCTCCTCAGCCAGCCTTCCTGTGGTTCTGAGTGATGTCCGTTCCGTCTTTTAGTTGTATTTTTGAAGTGGTTGTTTGCGGCAGTAATCTCCGGTGTTTACCTATGCCGCCATCTTCAAGTCTCCTGCCATTGTTTTTTTATTGCCCCTCTGAACACAGGTGGCATGTGACAGTTTGCAATATAAACATTTAAAAATGTATTTCAGAAATGATGTTTCCTATATGCAAGAAACTAAGAAAGGTGATTTTCTAGGGCATTGGAAATAACAGAATTTTCAGTGTTTCAATTCATTCTGATTTTTAAACTGTGACAATGTTTTCTCTAGTAAAAGAAAAAAAGTAAGACTTTAAAAGAAATATATATCCTAAATGGAATCAGAAAGAATACATCCTTCGTGTGATTAGTATGTTCGAAGTCAAAGACGCTCTTCATCTTCAAAGTCACTGGGCAGGGCTTGGGCACTGTGTATCACTGATACACAGCCATTGCCTCATTCCAAATCTTAGCTACTTACAGAAAAAAAGAGAGCATCAAGCCCCACATCGCTAATTTCTCAAAATTAATTTTGTGGATTATCTTGGGGATTCCAACATTAATTTTATTTTAAATTAAAATCTAGTGGTAATGCTCTTAAGACTTTGGATACGACCCCTTTCCTGGATGTTGAAGATGATGATAATCTAGGTTTTATGATAAATATAAAAACCTTCATGATACATTTCAACTGTTCTTTTCTCTTTGTTATGACATTATATTAATTGAAATATGTATATCTAATACACTAAGTATTTATTACTTACTAGGGAATAGTCAGAGAAACACGAAAGAATACAATAATGGAATTCCTTTACACTTACTCTGCTCTCCGCTTTAAACCAGTATTTACTGAAATATTGGTCTGCATATATAGGAGGCACATATACATCAACAGTGATTGCAGTGTGCTGCTTGTTATGCAGTTTTTACTGATATATCTCCTCTGTCCATACGTACTCGCTAAGAACTTACTCAAAATCACCTATTGTGGGTTGTTTCTGGTTAACAGTATTCACTAAAATAGAATAGGCAATATTTACTTTTATGATACTGCAGGTATAAAGCAGAACTTCATTTTGTAGTAAATTTATTAGGCTTTGACGTTTGCTACATGCCTCACTTCTTGAGAAACTCACTCTCAGATAGTCATTCTCAGGTAAGATCAGAAATCAGGCATGAAGACAGTAAGAAAAACCCTTTAAGTTTACCAACTGCATTGAGCTTCTATGAAAATTATACGAAGAGCATGCGAAGGACACAGGCAAAATCAGACGCTGAAGATTGTCATGACAATAGATGTACTGTCTTCTCCTGGACAAACAAACATCTGCATCAGAAGTTCTATTGCTCTTAGATGTTGGCAGTGTAATGCGCAGAGCTCTGGCAAAGAAGTTGGGATGCTTAGGTTATGGAAGCAGGTACTCAAACTAACGTAGGGAGAGAACCGAGCTATAGTTCCCTCACTCATGAAATGAGAATGTTCGAACAGGGATCCTTGAAGGACTCCTGGTTCTAAAATGCTTTAATTCTAGGAAAGAGCATACAAATCAATCCTACTGCAGGTTCAGGAGTGAGATGGGTCAGGGAGTGGTTGCTTCTAGCCTAGAGAACAATGTATGAAGCACAACACTTGGGTCTTGTATACATTTTTGCTCAAGTTTTTATATTATAAATAAAACTCTAAGTGACCGAATGACCAAACGACTGAATGACCAGTTGACCGGCCGCTATGACATGCACTGACCACCAGGGGCAAGTGCTCAACGCAGGAGCTGCTCCCACAGTGGAAGCACCGCTCAGCTGACTGATGGGCACCAGACACCTGGGCTCATGAATGGAGAGAGCAGCTGCAGCGGAATGAGCCTCTCCCACCTCTGCGGCAGTGCTACCACTACCAAGCTGGATCTGCTCAGCGCCTGGCCCTGGCTCGGGCTCCTCCCCGGTCTACCTGCTGCTTCCCACACTACTACATCCCTCAGGTCAAAACCAGCAGTCCCATATCCCTCCCAGGGGTTCTGGATTATGAGAGGGCACAGGCAGGCTGAGGGACCGCACCAGTACACGATATATATATATAATTGACTTTAGAGAGGAAGGGGGAGGGAGAGAGAGAGAGAGAGAAACATCAATGATGAGAATCATTGATTGGCTGACTTCTGCAGGCCCGCAACCTGGGCTTGTGCCCTTGACTGGAATTGAACCCGGACTCCCAGGCCTATGCTCTATCCACTGAACCTAAACAGCTAGGGCTGAAAGCAACAATCTGAAAATAGTGCTGTTTTTCACACATATTGTTTATCAATCTCTTTGATTTTTTTCATCACTCTCTTGTTCCCTACAGACAATTCCAAAAATCCACCTTTCCTTGGAATTTCAACCTCCCTGCAACGCTCTCTTCCTGTGGAGAGCAATGCAGGAAGTGTCTGCAATTTCTACAGTGTCTCTGCTCCAGCCAACAGTTCATCATGGCTCCTGCCATCAGCCTCTGGCGCCTCTTTCCAACCTCTCATGGGTGGTGCCTACTTTTACCAACATTCTAGCACAACCATGTTGTCTGGAGTTCCTGGCCAGATCCCTATCTCCATTCCAGCTGCTTCCAATCCTAACGTTTTTGAGTGGGCTCTTACAGGAGACACTGAAAAGAAGTCACCATCACTCAGAAAATTCACTGTGACTGTCATTGACCAGGACACAACTGTCTCCTCTATGTCTCTGGCATCCCAGTGTGAGAAAACCTCAGATGCCTATAATATGGCCCCTCAGTATCCATCACTTTCTGTCAACCTTATTCAGGGGGCACCAATTCAGGGACAGGGCCTGTCACATCCCTACCAGGTGGCAAATCATGTGTGTTACTACAATCAAGGCACAATGGACCCTCTGCTCTCTGGAGAGGGTGGTCCCTACCTGCAGTCCTATGGCTCTGTGTCTTACACAGAGAGCAGGGCCTCTGCCCCTGACCCTGGGATGGTCGTGGTGCTAAAGGAGACTCAGTCCACAAACATGATACCACCAGCCTCCACTTCTGGAATCTGCTACTCTGTGCCTCGTCAACCCATCACAAAGACAGGTTTTGAAGGTGAGTACAAACAGAAACAAGGAAGGGGAATAAGGTCAGCATTCAAAACTGGGGTCAATCTGCTGCTGGGAAGTGGTGAGTCCTCAGACAGGTGGAATGTAAGTCCTGTGACTTTAACCCCTACCACCCTCAGTCAATGCCCTCCATTGTCAGACTCCTTATGAGGACACCTGACAGAGGTGGGAAGGTGGGAAACTAACAGCCATGGATGCTACATGGAGGAGAACTCCAAGAGCATACCAAGGGACACCACACTTTCCACTGTCCTACCTGATGAGTCCTCCTGTACTACAATACTGCAATAAACTCCCTTGATTGATTGTTTTAGTCTCCTTCTAAGGCCTTTCAGTACATTATTGTGACAGTGCCCGTTTAACTTTCCATCACTTCCTTAGTTGACACCTGGATTGAGGATCATGTGTTCCAACATCTTGTCCAAAGCAAACAGGCTATTATCTCCCCTTGCTTATAGGCTTCATCAGGAAGAGCTCCATTCCCTGTCTTAGTCCTTGGTGTGAAGTGTTTTTATTCACTCAGGAAAGTAGAGAGAATTACAAGGGTTCCATATGAGAATGCGAAACATTTTGTAAAAATAATTTTTATTTTTTATTTGACTTATAACAACGTTGTGAAATGCAAATAAAATCATTTAAAAAATGACATCAAAGGGTCACCATTAAGAACCAGAACAGTTGCCTCTTATCTCCTAGCACACGGTGCCTTCATGATCCTGCAAAAGAGCTTGTAGAAATGCCTTTCCCACTGTTGGAAGGCACATGATTGCTGCATCAGTGGTGCTGAGGGAGCATCTTATTACCAGAGACTGACCAACTTCCCCTTGATTCCATTGTAGTGATGGAGACTTCCTTGGGGATGGAGATTTCCTTGGCATTGCAACTTCCAGGCCAAATATTTTATTAACCACCTACTCTATTATTCCCCAAGTCCTGCATTAATGGACATATCCAGGTACTTAAGAGTCATCCGCCACCTCAGAGTGGGGACATTTCAATGGCACCCATAGTCCAGAATCCTATTAACCTCCTGGCACTGCCGCCAGCTCCAAGCCAGGAACAGAAAGAGAATAAGAATGTGGAGAATATTAAAACCAAGCTTTCCAAGCACGGGAATGGGTACCAGATCCCAACAGCAAACGAGGCTCCTCCACTGCTCCCTTTAGAAGTGCCTGACAGTCCACAGGTGCTGGCCTGCATTGGTCCCCTTGGCCAAGAGGAGCAGCCTGGTTGTGACAACTCTTGTTGGGGAAAGAATAGCCTGAGTCTTAAGGACCAAGGGACACTTGAAAATGGGACTGAATCTAATGACAGTTTTGCAGACATCGACACACTGGTGAAGGGTATTCACCTTCCACAGGTCTTAAGTTCCTTGGATGACCTTGATCAGCCCCAAGGACCCAAGGTGATCAAAACCAAAGACACCAGGGGCCTCAAGTTGCATGAAGTGCAGAAAAAGTCAAGTGTCAGAAAGACTCGCTCTGATCAAGGCTCGAAGATCAAACATAAAGCCTCTGAGCCTATCGCTGATGCTCCCAAGACCAAGATCAAGCCTGAGAGCCCAGACTGTGTGTTTGTGGAAGAAGTGGTTCCTTGCAATGCTGCAGCTGGTGCCAGGGCTCCTTCGAACATGGCCAAGCATTCCAACAGCAAACCTCAGAAAGCTGCAGCCAGCAGGACCAGCAATACTAAGAGCCATGGGCAGGAAAACACCAAAAGAAACAAAGAAAATTACTCCAAGAGTGCTGAGGAGAGGAAGCAGTCAGGGAACAAAGTCAAGGCAGAGGAGAAGCCAGCCATTCCCAAGATGAAGAGGAAGAAAAGTCATCCTGAGCTGCCACAAGAGGCCATCAAAAAGCCTCGCAGCGGCCTCGGTGTGCACATGCTGGGGTCTGTGCAGGTTTTCCATGCACTGGGCAAGATGACTGATGAGAAAGCTCACCTGTCTTACTCACGGGTCCTGGGAAAGTCAAGCAACCCCAAAGGCCCCCAGCCATGCCCAACTATTAAGCCATGGCTGGATAGGTCCCGTGAAGGAAAAGGTCCTGAGAAAACTCAAGTTCATAGTCCAAAAACCACATGGAAGTGCTGAGAAGGGATCTCCACCTCCACCCCAGGACCAGCTGCCTTCTCCCGGGAAGGTCAAGTTGGTGCCATTGGTTTTTCCAACCATGGACAAGCCTCAAGTTCGTCCATTACCTCATATGCCACAGTCTCTGGCATCACATCGGCCTGCTGTGAACAACCCTGCCAAGCCTGCTGCAGTCAACGCATCCCTGCCAACTCCTGCATCTTTGACCTGTCCTGCCAGATCAGCTCGGCTAACATCAACCAACTCAACTGTTCCAGGTTTGAAGAACCCTGCCCGGCCTAGTTTCCCTCAGCCTCCTGCTTCTAGGCCTGTGCCCTACAAAATATCTTCTTGTGCTTCTACCCAGCGGGAGCCTGTTCACTCTGCTGTGAGTGAGCCCCAGACTCCGCTCAAGCCTCACACCACTATCTACTCCTGGATTTCGCCCTCCAACCAATTCCATGGAGGAAACCTGATGTCCTTGGGCCAGTCATGTCAACAACCATCACAAATGAGCATAGGCCAGATCGAGAGGCCATGAAGAGGAAGGCTCAACTAGAGCGTGAGAATGCTGCCCAATTTGGGAAAATGCAGCAACTCATTGAGAGGGAAAAAGAAATGGACATTTCTCTGTACTATGGCTATGTGATGTAGGAGATGCTGGCAGTGCTGGTGCCACCTGTTATTTTTCCATAGAAAGTTAGATCCATAGATAGATAGATAGATAGATAGATAGATAGATAGATAGATAATAGATAAGAATTTTGGAATATTGATATATTTTATAACTTAATAAAAGCTACATCCCTGACTCCAAGACCATTCCTACTTTTATTGCTAAAGCGCCAGGGTCGGTATAACGTCTTTCCTCTCAGCCCATTTAGTTTGCTCACCCGTTGGCCCACCGTCTTCAAGAAGCCGTCCTGGCCTCCAGGCCTGGCAGGGCGCCCCCCCTTTCACTCTCATACTCTCACCGCTCCATCTACCTCTCCCTGGGCAGGCAGTGGGGCAGGTGGGGTGCACTGCCATCTCGGGATGCGCCCAGGCTGTGCCCCCCACCAGAAGTGCAGTGCTGAGGGTCATTCTCAGGTTGCGAAGAATGACACCTGTGGGTCTGAGCAGAAGTGGAATTTATTAAGGGCACCAGGAGGCTCAGCCTCTCAGGGGCCAGGGGACGCGGCTGGGACGTGGTGGACCAGAGCAGCGTCTGAGGCTCCATGGGCTCTGTGGTGTCACAGCAGACAGACAGGCGCGGAGCTGGGGGGCTGCCAGGCGCTCTTGGAAAACCAGCTGACTTTGGAAACTGGACATGGCCAGGCCACCACGGCTGCCAGAACGGAGGCTTCTCCATCCCCAGCACCTGCGAGAGGCCTGGGGTGCTGTGAACCACAGCCAAGGAAAAGGGGTGTGGAGGTCACCACGTCGCTCACACTGGAGCTAGGTGGAGTTCACAGCCAGCGGCCGCTCTCTCTTCGCAGTTGCTGCTGCGGCCACTGCACGGGGAACACAGCCAGAGCTACTCAGAGAACTGTGGGCGGAGTAGCAGCCTTCATGCTATCAACTCTCCTGCTGTCTGCCCTCAACTCTCTGAGGTGACCCTGGTATCCGGGACCTCATCAAACCTGAGAGGAGCCTTCCAGATGCTGAGGGCAAAGCGGCCCCACGGGGTCTTAAAGGGGTCACCTTAACAGACAACATGCGAAATAAGATTGTCAAGTCCATCTAATCGCTCGTCTACCATCTTGTAAGGAAACCACAGCAAAACCCTCTGGAGCAGATAAAGAAGCGATTCAATGCAATGTTCTTGTCCATCCAGCCAGGGGTCACCCCTCCAACTGCTGACCTGGACACATCCCTGGGTCCAAGGGAAGCTGGCCCCTGGCTTGCGGGGAAAGGCATGGACGCTATACACTCCACAGGCCATTAGAGCTTGTGCACACGTCCCTGTGGGGCCCACCAGCCGTGCGTTCATTGCTGAGATGACTCCGTATGTGACAGGAAGGCCTTCATCAAGGAAGGTTGTCTCATGCAAGTCTATTTCCTGGAATCGGCCACGAGATAAGCAAGTTGTGGAGATAGCACATAGTCTCCTTGGGAAACACGGTCCACCCATATTCCCTTTTCTAAAGGCCTCGAGACTGGAGGGGCAGGGACGTTTCACTCCTGTGAGCTTTCCAAACCCGGGCAAGGTTGCAAACTCAAGGCAAAGGAAAGCAGATCCGACATTCCTCGTCTACAATTCAACCAAAGAGTGTGAAATAGACGCTGCTCTAACCAAACCGCCCATCAAGAGAAGCCACTGGACGCCAGAGATGCTGAAGGACTCAAGCCTGTGTTTAGGGCGACTGACCAAGACATCAGTCCTGCTAAGGCATCTAATGAGGCCCCACCTTCTGCAGATGCGATTAAACAGCTCCTTGCAGCTTAGTCCTAATGGCCGTTGTACTTGATGCAGCTTAGTCCTAATGGCCGTTGTACTTGATTTAGAAAAAAAGAACAGAAAAGTAACAGAAAGAGAGGAGAGGAGAGGAGAGGAGAGGAGAGGAGAGGAGAGGAGAAGAGAGGAGAGGAGAGGAGAGGAGAGAGTGTGGAAAGGTGACATCTGACATCTTGCGGTTCTGTAACAGGAGGCAGACTTTCTGCTTCTTATTGGGGGGAGGCCTCCAGGCAGAAGAGGGTTCAGATGCTGGCGGCTAAGAAGGCAAACAGGACACACCCTACATAATCATGGAGATTGGAGACCTAGAGGCACAGGAGATCTTCCTCCCACGTAGGAACCAGGTTGTCAACAATGCAGCCACAGTTGCCATAACAAAGCCAAGGCCAATCGCCTCTGTTACGTTTGGAGGAAGCATTGCCCTGGAGCAATTTTTCTGCTACCCGTGTCCCGCACCTATATGATATAAGAGGAAAGCCTTTCGACCAATACATTCACGAGAATAGAGGAGTGCCTACTGGGCCCAGTTCCTTCCAACCGTGGAGGCCGTTAACGCCTTTAAAACCTGATCCGGAGCTTGTGAATGGGGTCATAGAGTACTCTTTGGCCATATTGTACCATATGATCAGGAAGCCCCAACAAAGCCCAAATACACAAATTGGACGGAGGTTTAATGCTCTTTATGCTACTGTTAAGCCTGGTGTCCAGCCTCCTCCAGTGGAGATAGACCCTGTCCTTGACCCGAGGACTACAGCTATGTGGTTCACTGAGAAGGGCCTGTTGTTGTACTCACACATTGCTTCATGCTGATGAGCAGATCTCTCTAGGGCCAACTGCAAAAGCCTTCATCTCGAAGATTAAGCTCTTGTCAGCCTTTGCTGAGATGACTCCTTACCTTACGATCAAGTCGTTCCTGAATGAGGGATTATCTCACGCTTCGATGCTTCCCGGAGTAGGCGCCGAGATCAAGGCCTTCACTAAAGCTGAGAAGGAGCTCCGTGAGCAACATGGTGACAGCGCCTTCCCTTACATCAAGTGCCTCCGCTTGGCCCAGCATGAGAGATTGGCTCCTGTCAATTATCCCAACCTGTGCAAAGTTGCAAACACGAGAAAGCGTAGTGTGGATGATACATTTCGGGACCACAAGACAACCAAGGAGTCATTGTCGCAGCTCACAGATAGAGAAATCGAAACTGCCCTCGCCCAGCCTCCTATTAAAAAGAGAATGATGAGTCAGGAAGACGCCGAGGGGCTGAAAGAGGTCTTTAGAGTCTGTGATGAGGATCTTAAGGATGCTCTTCGTGGTCCAGGCAGCGTAACGCTATCGAGACCTGAAGATATCCTTGCACTTCTAACAGGAGATCTGAGCAACATCCTCCTAACCAGAATTAACAAAAAACATGACACCATGTCACAACCACAACCCTCCGGACCCCACACAAAACAAGACACACCAGCCAAAGCATCCGCAGCAGCAGCCAAGCCAGCAGCCAGGCCAAGAACATCCAAAAGGATCAGAAAGACACGGAAATCGCTCGAAAAGATCCACAAGTCACGCACACGCGCCGGGCGGACCTCCACTGTCCAAAAGACCCACCATGAATTTATGTCAACTGTTGAATCTGAAGAGGTTGCTGATATTGTTAAACTTGAAGATCCAGGACTGGTTAACAGGGCCGTGGTTGTGCAAACCATGGCACAGCTTCAAGGTGTGCAAACCTCTTCCCTGAATGCCCAAGAAGCTCAAGCTCCTCACAAGATGATAGGCTGCAAGGACTGATTGATGCAGCTAAGACTCCATCTGATGCAATCATGGCCATTTTGCATCAACTTCTCGAGTATGCTCAGAAAAACGAAAAGAAAATGGAAGAAATGCAGAAAGATATCGAGGATCTTAAGAGGAGAATGAGTCGGCTGAGCCTATCATCCTTTGTGTCTTCTATTCCTCCTGAAGAGCAGGTTGACCTGGCACCACGTCTTAGGTCCCAAAGTACAGAACCACCAGCAGAGCCCGCAAAACCTCAAGAGCCAAAAGAGCAGAAGCTCAGTGAGGCTCACAGTGTTATTCGGGCTTATTTTGAGTCTTCTGGTTTGTAATTATTTACAAAAAAAATAAAAAGAAGGCAAACAGCCCCACTGTGGCCGCAGGCTTCCCTCTGTCTCGTCGCCGAAGCCCCTCCCCAGCTGTTCTGTTTGATGCCAACATTTGCTCAGTAAAGAACTACACAAATGCAGCTCCACGTGCCTCCCTCCATCTGATTCCAGCCACGAGCACCCAGTTATGCTTCCGGTCCCCACGTGGTCCGACCTATAGGGAGGACGTGCGGAAGCCTGTGACCGTGATGTTCTGGTCTTGTCACCAGGATGGGTCCCAGCCCAGGCGAGTCCTGGACTCAGTCCAGGTGAAGGTGAGTAAGTTTACTGAAGAACCGGATAAAGAAATCCAAAGGCCAAGCTGACTTCCTTTGTCCTGAGGGTTTTAACTCTTTTCCATAGGTGGGAATTCTAGGGGGGTCCCAGGGGGGATCTCAATAGAATATGCATTAAATTTCCGGTGTGTCCTTTACTGTGCTCATGTATCAAAAGGATTTTAGGGGGGAACGGGGTTCATTCTCTGGTGAATTTTGTCTTTATCTTGGATTACTCAGGCTTTGGTTTTAGGATGCTTTTTGTTATCTCTTTTCCTGGTTAAGAGAATTTAATTCCCCCGCTCTTAGGTATGTTGGGGGGGGGGTAGGGGTAGACCCCGGCTTTTAGGTATTTTGGCGGGGGGGGGGGGGGGGGAGGTGTAGACCACGGCTCTTAGGTATGTTGGCTGGGGGGTAGGTGTAAACCACGGCTCTTAGGTATGTTGGCTGAGGGGGTAGGTCTAATCCAGGGCTCTGAGGCATGTTGGCTGGGGGGTAGGTGTAAACCACGCTCTTAGGCATGTTGGCTGGGGGGTAGGTGTAGACCACAGCTCTTAGGCATGTTGGCTGCGGGGTAGGTTTAAACCACGGCTCCGAAGTACCTTTGTTTAGGGAGGATAGAGTTTTATAATTTATCAGCTGGCTGTTAATTAGCCGTTTCGGCCACTTGTTCAGCCATTTGTCTGAGTTTCCTCATTCCACTTGCCAGGGAGTTTTCCTAGTTTCTCTCCCACCTGCCGCAGCCCGTGCTGCTCTGGTCTCTGTGCAGTGGGCAGTTGGCATCTGGTGTTAGAGACAGGTCCCTCGTGAGATTGCAGCTTAAGAACCAATGCCCCAGGCCCAGTCCCTTCTGAGCCACCAGCCACTTAGGTTCCCTTTTTCTAAGGCTGGTGGCCTTGCCCCAGTCCCTGGTGACAGAAGGTGGCCGTCTGGACAAAGGCTGTCCCTGCCCATGAACCCGGCCCAGTAGCGCCCTTCCATTCCCACAAACCAGTGCAATGCCCTCCCGCAGCCACTGTGCTCTTGGGAGCGAAGTCAAACTTGCAGCCTTTGTGACATCGCCTCGCCACGGCTTAAAAAAAGGACGCTGCCTTCACCTAAACAAGGACATTGCATGCAGTTGGGACCCTGGGAAATCCCAACCCCGCCCTCCTCTGTGCCGTGTGCTAACTGCCAGGCCCAAGCACTTCTGCATGGGATGGATGGACGAGTGAGTAGGAGGCTAGATGGTGAACCACTGGATGGATGCGAGCCTACCCTGCTGGCCCGGGCAGGGAAGGGGCAGAAAGGAGCCCGCAGTCTCGGGGAAGACAGGTTAGGGGTAAATGACTCTCCGGTTTTGAAGACTCTTGAGCACAAGATCATGCCTCCTTTGTCTGAGATGGTGGGAGTGAGGTGGGGTCTCGCCAGAGGTAGGGGGATGGGCATTTCCTGGGGCCCTTTCTGGGAACTTCTCTGAAGATGCCCAGAGTCTAGGCTGGGCCGGGAAGAAGAGGATCTGGGGATCTGCCCAAGGCACCCTTGTCTGCTCTTCCTGCGTGAGGACGCCAGGGGGAAGCGCACGGCTCCCCTCTGGCACCGCGCTCCTCCCCGCAGAGAAAGCGCGCGCGTATTTCCACCGCAGAGCCCTGGGGTTGACTGCTACACCCAGGGCAACCAATCATGTGATTTCTGAGCAAGACCTTTGGAGATTGACTGTACATCCCCTGGTCATTAATCTCCCATATCCAGGGGTTGGGCGAGTGTGTTTGTTACTGGAGAAGGTTGCCTCCAACTTCACGGAACATTTCTGCAGGCTGCACGGCTTCCCCTCACCTCCTTTGTCCCTACACAGTCCCCTCCCTGCCCTCCCACCTGCCTAGATTTCCCATGACCAGCAGCAGCAAATGAGGAGGGTGGGCAGGAGGGTGGGCAGGAGGGAGGCCCAAGCAGGGATTCCTCACCCATGGGAAGGGGACCCGAGGGCACTGCTGCCTGGAAGCGCATGTGCAGCTCCAGCAGGGAAAGGGTGCAGAAGAGGGGGCACCTGGGGAGGGCCCGCACAAGCAGGGCTGCCGCAGCTCTGGTCAGCTGGGGGCGCTCACAGTGAGGTGGGGAGCAGCAGGGCTGCTATAGTGTTTCTTCTGGAGCTTGTGAGAAGCCGTGGGGTGAGGAGGGTGGGAGTGGGCAGAAGCTGAGAAGGTCGGCCTGGCGGCTGTTGCTCCATGGAGACCCCGAGCCCCTTGCTTCTCACGGGCCTTTCCCACTGGCTGGGCAGAGGGCAGCAGGCAGTGGGCAGCGGGCAGCAGGCAGTGGGCAGCAGGCAGTGGGCCTCCCCGCCCTCAGGCCCAGCTGGGAGGGCCTCTGGAGCCATGAGGAAAGGGAAGGTGTGGGCGGAGAGAGCTGAGGGCCCAGAGAGAGAAAGACTTCATACCCTCCAGCCAGCGTGGGTGCTGACTCCCGGGTGGGGGGCTGTCTCTCTGGTGGCCCCAGCTGCATGCGTGGCAGCTCCAAATGGGGTTCTGGCCGACTGAGCCTCCCAGGGTGCTCGGCCAGCTGCAGTGGCCGTGCTGGGCTGGCTGAAGAAATGTCCCTGGGGACACTGTGTGCAAGATGGGGTGGGCTTGGGGTGCTGGGAGGGCCAGTGGGAATTCTGTGCTGCTGTCTGCCATCCCAACCTCCCCCCAAGCTCCCCGACACCCTGTGGAGGACATCTGAAACTGTTTGCAAGGGTGAGGTGGGAGGAAGACAGAGGATCCCTAGCCTGGAGCAAGTGCCCCTCACCTGTCGACCCCTCTACTCTCTTGCTGGGGTCACTTTCCCAGAATGCACCCCTCCTCCCACATCACTTTCTTCACCTCTCTACCCAGTGTCCTCATGTTAAAGACTGCGAAAGGGGGCTGCTCTCTCCACCCCTTCAGCCAAGCGGTGCCAAGCTTTGGAGTCCACGTGCCCCTCCTAGAGGGTCTGTGGTGCTCCTGTGAATGCCCCCCGGGCCTCGGCCCAGGATCTGTGCCGCATTCAATTCCACGGCAGCTGTGCTAGCAAAGCCGGCCCAGCCCAGAGCCGAGCGTGGGGCTGCCGGCCCCGGAGGGCTCCCCTCGGCTCAGCTTCAAGGCCACAGGCCGTGTCTGCAGCCCGGGCCGGCCCTGAGCTTCCCTCAGCTCCGCTCTTTGGCCTTTGCTTCCCACCTCTCACCTTCCACCCCAGACCAAGTCCTAACTCCACATTGTTTCTGCTAAGACTTCCCAGCTGGGCAGGGACCGTGCCTAAAAGGCGCTCTGGCCCTTCGCACTACCTCCTTAGAAATATAGCAGCCTCGCCCCGCCCTGGAGACCGGCTGTTCTGTCCCGGAACCCACCCGCCCTGCAATGAAGCTGGCCTTTCCTCTCCTCCACCTCCTCCTGAAGCCACGGCCCAGGCCCTGCCGAGCTCTCCTGCGCTCCCACTGCCTGGGCGCCTACATTCGCTCCTGCCCCGGGCCTGCTTCTCGTCTGTAAAATGACAGGCAGGTGAACCAACCACTGTCCAAAGGCAGGGCAGCGGCTGAGAGGGCCCATGAGCCCGCCATGCGCAGGGCAGTGGGCCTGCAGGACAGGCAGGGGAAGGGGGGAGGGGTGATGAGCCTAAAAGCAAGGCAGCCCTGTCCCCGGCCCAACAAGGGATTTCTTGGAACAATTGTGAAGGGAGCAAGTCACTGATGAGTGCAATGGAGGGCCCAGCAGGTGGAGGGGATCTCCACTTCTGGGTCCAGGAGAGAAAGGCTGGGGTCCTGGCCTAAGTTTGGGCAGACGGCAGTTCTAAACTAGGGCGAGAGCGGGGCGTTCCCCCTCTGACACAGGTCACCATGCTTTGTACTGTGTGACCTCACTGACAGGGCCAAGGGTGAGCAGGAGACCAAGGCAGTCCCGTCTCCCGGGGGTGCCGTATCCTGAGGAGGAAGCAGGTGGAGAGGAGCAAGCCCAGAGGCAGAGGCGAGGGCTGGAAGCCCTGCTGGGTCCCCAACAACCTGTCTCCAGGAGGCTGCCACCTCTTGACCCCCAGGAACCCCAGTTCCCAGGTGGCCCCCTTCCAGTGGCCAGTTTCTGCTGAGCCCCTCGTGCCAGACTCTGAGAGCATGAGCAGCAGAACCGGAAAGGCCCTTAGAACGGAGGGGCGAGTGCTGCCAGAGGACAGCGAGGGAGCGGGGGTGGGGAGGTGCTGAGCACCTAGAACGTGGGCGCTGAGCACCTGGAACGTGGGCACTGAGCCCCTGAAACGTGGGCACTGAGCACCTGGAATGAGGGAGCTGAACACCTGGAACGCGGGCACTGAGCACCTGGAACGCGGGCACTGAGCACCTGGAATGCGGGAGCTGAACACCTGGAACGCAGGCACTGAGCACCTGTAACGCGGGCACTGAGCACCTGGAACGTGAGTGCTGAGCACCTGGAACGTGGGCGCTGAGCACCTGGAACGTGGGCGCTGAGCACCTGGAACATGGGCGCTGAGCACCTGGAACGTGGGCTCTGAGCACCTGGAACGTGGGCGCTGAGCACCTGGAACGTGGGCACTGAGCACCTGGAACGTGAGTGCTGAGCACCTGGAACGTGGGCGCTGAGCACCTGGAATGTGGGCGCTGAGCACCTGGAACGTGAGTGCTGAGCACCTGGAACGTGAGTGCTGAGCACCTGGAACGTGGGCGCTGAGCACCTGGAACGTGAGTGCTGAGCACCTGGAATGTGGGCGCTGAGCACCTGGAACGTGAGTGCTGAGCACCTGGAGCGTAGCTGGTGGGAATGATGCACTAGAAATATAAACTAGGGTAAATGTCAAGATTCTGCATACACACAAAGAGTCTAAACATTTCATTAGTAATTTATATTGATTGCACTTTAAAATGGTAAGACTTTGGAGAGAGAGAAAAAAGATTGCCCACAGGCCTGTGACTCCCACCCAGATCATGAGCCTTTCAGCGAGGAGCTGGTCCTGGCCCCTGCAGGCCACCTCTCCCCTGCGCAGCCTGTTCCTTAGGAACTGCTCTCAGACAGACAAACAGCAGAGGGGTCCCCAGAGGGCCCCTGGTATGGCCCCGCAGCACGGGCAGCCGAGGCACGCAGGCGTGGCCCGCGCAGGCACCAAGGCACAGCCCGGGGCTCTGCCTGACATTCTTTCATCTTAGCTCGGTGCGTCAACTCCCTTTCTGCACAGAATGAAGAGAGGTCTCCCCACCGGAAACTGCATTTAGCATCTCCTTTCTGCAGGGCCAGGAGGTGCCATCTACTAAGCTCTCGTGTTGCAGATGGCCCACCATATGCCACTATCTCGCACGCTATCACCTTATAAGCAGATTCTGTCAGGTTCTAGGAGTAAAAGCTTAATTAACAAGTGGTGTGTACAATTATGTACTTAATTATCCACTGCTTTTATTCCTTTGTTGTTTCTTGTTTTGCAAAAGTTTGGTAACAATTAGAGACAACTGTTCCTAAGGCAGTTTCTCTCTGCCCCTCTGTGGGTGTGGGGAGGAGGCTTGCTCCCCTCCCCGCCCACCAGGGGGACCAGGGCACCAGCGAGCTCTGCGAAGCCCTGCACTCTCATCTACATCTCTGGGCAGTGGTGGGCCGGGCGGGATGGTGTCTCCAGAGTTTCCCATGGTGCCACTGCAGCCAGCTGGGCACCAGACCAAGGCCTCTGGTCAGGGCAATCCTCTTCTCGTCCTCTCTCCATCTCTCCCTGTCGGTCCACCCTGAGCACGTGTGGCTGGACTAGGGTGGTGACGAGGCAGAAGGTGCTGGGGGAACAAGGGACAGTCCCGCCTCGGGGTAAGGAGAGAGGCAGCTTTAGGCAGCTGAGCTCAGATAGCGAGACGGCCTGGGATGGAACACACGAGGTATCTCACTCAGGGAATTCGCCTCTGCAGCCAGACCCACGATGTGGGGCGTAGAAAGAGGCGATTGGCGTCCCCGGAAGGATCTCTGCTTACATCCCACGTGAGCCGAGGGGCAGGAGGCCGTGCAGACGTCCTGTGTAAGCATCAGGGCAGGTGTTTTAGGCAAACCTCCCTCAGAGTTAAAACTCATTTACCAACACGCGGTGACAGAGTGGCCCCAGAGCTGACCGCGAAGCCGGAGACACTGGGAGCAGCCCATCTGGCTCCTCGGAGGGCTCGGGGCTGGCCGGCTCCTCAGCTGGAGGGCTGGGTCTCTATGGACATTAGCTGGGGCTGGGCACAGTCTGGGGAGACCAGAGGGCTCGGGGGGGAGAAGGGAGGCGATGCAAGAGCAGAAGAATTGCAGAATCAGGAGCTCAGGGCTCCCCTTTCTCCTCCAACTCCAGGGGAAACCTGAGGCCCCTCCCCGAAATGATGACAGACAGACGAGGCCACGCCCAGCACCTCAGCCCAGAGCCCTTGGCCACCCACTTCTCTGTCACAGTTCCCTCCTCTGCAGTGAGCGGCAGGGGCAGGGTGATTCTGGGCTCTGCTTGGTCCACCATAAGGTTCTGTGACCCACAGACACCCCCTTCTCCTGCCTCTCAGAGAGGAGCCTGCCAGGCGCCAGAGGGCTGTGTGCCGGGCAAACAGTGGCAGAGGCCATACACTCAGACCTAGAGCAGTGCCTGGAGGCGCTAAGTGCTCAGGAGGCGTCTGCTCAAATAGTGACACTGCAATAGCTTTGCCGGCTCGTGGTTCCCTGTAAAGACACCGTCCTGCCCCAGAGAGAGAGCCACAGTTACGTGTCCCCTGTCTGGTCCCCGCTGGGACAGACAATTGAGCTGTGGCCCTGGGCGAAGAGATGAAACAGGACAAACGGATTCCACTTCTAGGAAGGCGGATCTGGGAAGCACTCGGCATTAGGTGGTTAGCAAGCGCTCCTGAGGGGGGACATCCCCGGCCCCAGGTGGGGAGGCCTGGCTCAACCCCAGAGACCCCTTCTCCCATCCCACCCCTTCTCCCATCCCACCCCTTCTCCCATCCCACCCCCTTCTCCCATCCCACCCCTTCTCCCATCCCACCCCCTTCTCCCATCCCACCCCTTCTCCCATCCCACCCCCTTCTCCCATCCCACCCCTTAGTGCCCTCATTGCTTCATGTGACCTGTAGGCACCCCTCTCTGTCCCAGCTCCCCTGCAGCCAGTTAGCACCAGGGAAAGCCGGAAAGAAAAGCTTGCAGGGACAGGCAGCTCATCACAACCACCACCAAAACCAGACCGAGGAGCCAGGAGGGCAGAACAAGAAATTGCGAACAAGTGAGGGGTCAAGCTGAGATGCTGGAGGGTTAAGAGTAGGAGAATGAAAAAATAATCTTGGGCCTGCTCCCCTGCTGGGCATGCTGGATGGGGGGCCGGGGAGGGAGCTGCCAGAGGAGGTGAGGTGAGGAGGGCAGGGGGACTTGGGGAGCCTTAAGAGTGATGGAGAACTCCCTTCCCACACGCAGGGATGGCTAACTTCTGACCTGGCCTGGGGAGGGTGTCCCTGGCCCGAGGACACTACACCTTGGCGGGATCCTGCTGGAACAGCCCACCGGCCTCCCACCGCAGAGGAGAGCCTCCTCCAGTGCGCTTCTCCAGGCCGGAGGAAGGCGCCCAGCACCCGCCCCCACCCCCGCCCGGACAGCAGGATGAGCTCTGGGCCCCCGAGAATGGGCACCAGGGCTCACACCTCCAGAGCAGGGGCTCTCTGGCCCTCAAATCGTGTTTTCAAATGTCTGATCTTGTTTTTAATTCAGATAAACGTGGAATGCGTGGCAAACTATCTTCCACATTCAAACATATTTCCTCATAACGCAATGGTATTTAACCTCCCTTTCATTTATTAAATGTGTAACTTTTTTAAAAGTAAGATTTCCATTTATTTTCCCCCCAGAGAACTTTTCCTCAGTCCTTAAGGACTTGGCTCCTTCCATGGGCTTTGGTGGCGGTGCTAGGGCAGCACCCGCAGGTGTGACGGGTGGGTGCTGGGTCCTTCCGGGCCTCAGCAGCGCATTCCTGACCCCTCGGAGGACGGCCCAGCGCAGTGTCCTTTCACACAAACAGCTGGAGGCACCAGGCTGCCGGAGATGGAGAGCCCCAAGGCTGCGGCCTCTCCTATGTTTCTAATTAACATAAGACAAACTTCTGAATGGCCTTGTCGGGCGCACATCGCACATCGGGTGCAGTTGGTGCAACAAATAGGCACATGACCGTGGGCTTGTTTGGCACTTCTCTTCGTGGTCATCTTGTAAACGAGGACCCCAGAGAGCTGGAATGTTTTTAATCATAAAAAACAAACAACAACAAAAACACCGGGTGTGGGTCAGGCTGGGGTTTGGACATGTGACGCTGCTGCTCCTAGTGGAGGTGATGTGCGCTCTCAGCCCCGTGTCACACTGGGCACCGGGATCAGAGCAGGAGGAAGCTGATCATGTAGCTCCCCCACCCCCACCCTGGCCCCACCACCCACAGGGCCAGTTTGCCAGGACTGCCATCACCACCTCTGGGGTCATCTCCTACCCTGGCCCCCTGAGCCCCCCAGTTCATACTGCCTGGCCCCAGGCCATCCCAGGGGAGTTTTGTTGCCATGGTGATCTCAGGGCTCCCAGAGAAGGAAGAAAGGGCTGCATGTGTCTGAGCAAGGCCCCTCGCGCTCTGCTTGTCTCCCACTCTGGCTGACCCTCCGTCCAGGCCACGCTTGGGCCACAGGGCAGCTCAGGAAGCAGCGGTAGAGCCATGCTGCCTCACAGGCAGGGCCAGTTGCTCCATCTGATCATGCCCTTCCAGGGGCCACAGCCGCCGTGATCACTGCCCTGCGCTCACCCAAAGGCAGGCGTCTGTCTCCCTGGCCGGAGTGGGCTCTCTCCAGCCTCCGCCAATGCTCCCGCCACCACCAGGGCTCTCTGCTGAGCCAGTCCCTGGATCCCCTTCCCACCCACTGCTCTGACCCAGCTCAAGCCATGGGCTCGTCCCTGGACCCACTGGCCTCTCCATGTCCCCCAAGAAAGCATGTCACATTCTGTCCTTTGTCATTGCTTGCAGGCCTGTCCTCCACAGAAACCTTCATCCTGTTCACCTCTGTGGTCACACCACCCATGTAGAATAAGAGCTGCCCTTGCAGGTGAATGGGCGTGGTGTGGGGTGGGTGTGAGAGGGCCCAGATGGGTTGCTGGGGACCAGGGGTCCAGGGCCTGGTGCTGGGGGGCGGGGGGCAGACAGCGGGAGGAGACATGAGATGGCTGGCTTTCCTGCCACCTGGCTGGTCGGATACTCAGCCCTGGGTTTTTGAGCAGCTTTGTACTAAACCACCACCAAGTAAGTGTGGGGAGGCAACAGTGCCGGAAGAAGGCGTGGCTATGTCAGGCTACCCCGAGGACCTTCCACGTGGAGAAGGGGTGGGTGCAGTACAGGTGTGTCTGGTGGGTGCCAGTGTGGGGAGCGGAGCCCGGCTCATTTCTACGAGGCCGGAGTGCAGGCCCGCAGGAGGCAGTGGCTGGGTGGACCCAGGGAGCAGGCGTCAGCGCAGGGCTCAGGAGAGGTGTCTAGGCGAACTCAAATTTCTTCCAGACTCTGCCCACTTGGGGGCTGTGGTGGGGTTCCCATGGGTAATTCTGACTAGATCATTCTTCACAAGGTTGGCGTTTTATGGCTGGGTCCCCAATATTCTTAAAGCCTAGAACATCAGAGCTGAAGAAGAGACTCCAGGAAAGGCCTGGAATGGAGCCCTGGAAGACCAAAGCTTGGGTGCAGTGAGTCACTGCAGAGCTGGGGCCCTGCTCCCCCTGCCCACCCCTCTCCATCTTGCCAGATCCTGTGCTGGAATGTGATGGAATTAATGGGATGGCTTATAGGAATGCCTCACACCATCCCAGGGAGCCAGCTGAGGTCCCCTTGAGTGGACAGACAGGGCCATGCAAGCAAGTGTCTAGAGCTGAAAAAGCCAAGAAAAAAAAAAGAAAATGTTTAAGGGAGCGAAGAAAAGTTAAAGACAAGGGAGCAGCTCCCCTCTGCCTGCCGCCCTCAGCCCTCAGCCTGAATTTTGCGTTGGGTGAAATGTGCAAAAGTGAGACCGGTGCCAGAGTGACTCCAATCCCTTCAGTTGCTCAAAAACTCCAATCACGCCCACCGAGCTGCTTGTGAACGGTCCAGACTTGTCCGACAGCTGCACTGTCCAGGCGCTGAGCTTGTCCAGAAACTAAACTTGTCCAGACACTGAGCTTGTCCAGACACTGAGCTTGTCCAGACACTGAGCTTCCTGCACAGCTGAGGGCCCACTCTATGAACCTGTGGCCGCTGGCCTGGCTGGGTGAGCTGCTAAGGAGAGAACCATGCTGCCAGGACCACACTCACAAGTCCTCAGGGGCAGCAATAAGGAACCTCAGGTGGCATTCATTCTGTTGCCATTTTACAGGTTTGAAAGCACATTCCCATATTATTGTAAGCCTCCCCTGACCCATGGATGAAGAGAAAGGAGAAAGGAGCTTCCTGTGCAGATGGGGAGACCGGCAGGTGCCTACTCAGTTCTGGGGTGCGGTGGAAAGACCCCAGGTGGGTCCGTGTCTCGGTGCCCCCTTCCCCACAGGCAGCGGCAGCCTGATGGCACCACAGCCTGGTTTTGCCCAGGGTTGTCCCTCCAAGTAACAGCTCTGCTTCCCATCAAGATCTCTGACCCAATTCCAGATGCCCGTCCCACCCCAGCCCTAGACCTGAGGCCCCCGAAACCCCAGTAGCCCTGGGGAAGCTCTAGTCAGCCACACTCTCTGGCCCCCAAACCCAGCAGTGAGCATGTTGGGCACAAATGCTCCTGAGCTGGCAGAGACAACACGTCAATCAAAACGCCAGGCTGAACACACACAGAGGGAGGCTGAGGGGAGCAGGGGCGGGGCCACGTGGGCTCCGGAAGGAAAAGAGCCAGGCAGCCTGTCTGAGGAGCAGCTGAGCTCCAGCCAGTAGGCACCTCGCCTGCACTGTCCACGCAGGAGAAAGACCCGTGAATCCAGGCCCCGTGATGAGGAAGCTGCCACGACTCAGATTCGGCCGAGGCTGGTTTGCCTCTGCACGTGGCGCGAGGGGCTCACAGAGCTGGGTCCTTGCACACAGGCGTTCGCACCTTGACGGCATAGGTGCATTGTGCGCCATTTCTCGCCATTCCCTCCTCGGGGCTGTTATCAGAGCGGAAGCGCCGTGAGGACAGCAACGGGGAACGGGAGCCTCTGAGCCTCTGGCCCCAGCAAACACCCGGAGGGAAGTGCATGGCTAACTCCCAGCAGCCCAGCTGGGAACAGACGGAGCGAGAACAGAGACCCCGAAGGGAGGCCAACACTTTCACATGAAGATGAGTGATGAGAACCAACTGTGGCCTGAAGAAGCCAAATCTGATCTCCAGAGGCACCGTCCGGAGGAGGGTCAGCGGGTGCCCGTCGGCGGCCGGGGAACATCTGTTTGCAGAACTTCAGGGTAAGGGAAAGGAATGAGCAACCTGTCAGGATGCCGAATAACCAGGCTGGCAGGAACCCCAGCAGGTCACTTCCGGGCTCTGGGCCACGGGAACCTCTGTGCTTCCCCTCGGAGAGTTGGGGAGAATACGCTCAGACCAGGGAGAGACGGTTGGGGCTCTGCAGAGCCGGGGACAGGTTCCGGTGGGCTCCCCTGCACGCAGCCTTTGGTGGTCTTCCTAAAGGGAAGAAGGAGAACGCTGACAGGCCTGGCTGCATTCCCGGGGTGTGTTAGGAGACCCTCTTCCCCATCGAGGCCACCACACTGCCGATTGGCAGCCCCTGGGAAATTCCCTGGTCCCCAAATTCCCTGTGTAAATTACTTTACAACTCAATTCCTTTGTACCTGTTACCTGGCTTATGTCAACCCACTCAGGGAACACAAGCTCGATGGGGGACGGGCGTGTGGCAGAGAGAGAGAAAGAAGAGAAGCAGTTTGGGGAGACTAGCAGGGTGGGGTTCAGCAGGAGGGGACTCAGGGGTCTGGAGGACAAGGGGAGGCTGTTGCCCAAGCCCCTGGGGGTGGGATCCGTACCCCTGAAAAGTCACCTCTGAGATTCTGTGCTCTGGGTTGACAGAGAATTGCCCTGGTGAGTCTCCCGGTGAAGTAAAGGGGCCCAGCCAGGCAGAAGCATCTGGATTCTTGGGAAGGGTAAGGAAATCACCCCCGAGAGAAGCTTAGAACAGCTGCTGCGGCCTTCTGACCAGAGGGCCTGTCTTCGGGAATTCTGGGAGCGGCCTCGGCAGAGCCGGTGGCCCTTCCCCAGGGTGTTGGCAGGGATGCGGGGAGAGGAAGGGGTGCTAAGTGGTGGAGCCCGAGTTCTCGAGTTCTCGTCTCTGGCCCTTTGCCCTCCTGCCCTCTCCCTCTACCAAGCTGCAAAGGGACCCAAGTCACCCCCAGAAAGAGCCGCTGAAACGTGAGGAATCCGAGCTCGCTCTGCTCCCAGTCACCTCCTTCCACCTGCGGCGCCTTCCAAACCCATCGTGGATATGACCGTGGATATGACCGGGACCTTCTCTCCACCACCCCCTGCTCAGGGCGCCTTTAAGAATTCACACCTGGCAGTGAGTGGGCAGGGGCTGCCTTAGCCCTGGGGCACCTGGCCAGCCATTATGAAGAGTCCCTGAAGCAGGGCAGACCACGCGCTCCACAAACTCAGTGACTCGTGGGGGCCCCGAGTTGATGGGGTGAGAGTTGATGGGGTGAGGCGCGGCAGCCTGCTTCAACACCGCCCGGGGACCTGGCGTTGGGGAGATGTGCTGGCCCCGGAGCTGTCCGCAGCCTGGAGGCTCCATGGGCCGGGTTAAGTGGTTCCCTCTGGCCTGGCCTGAGCTCCAGCCTCTGGGGCTTTCTGGGTGGGGAGGAGCTGGGAGGTGGGAATAGCCTTCACTTATACCTTGAATTCCAGGAAGGATAAGGAGTGGGTTTGAGAAAGACTTTGATCTTGAAGTAGGTAGGCATGGACCCCGGTCTTGGAATTGCCACTGACTAGCTGTGTGACCTTGAGCCAGTCCCTTGGTGTTGCCATGGGAGGCCCCTCGGAGTTTCTTAGAGGACCAAATGAGCCAATGGGTGGGAAAGTCGCTTCGCCATCTGGGGCGCTGAACAGTGGAAACGAATTGTATGACAAGGGGTTGGGGCCCTGCGGCTGGGAGGGCCGTGTGGGCCTGGGTGGCAGGGGCTCCGCGTGGCGGCTGCCGGGTGGCGGGGGGCTGCTCAGCGTGGCCAAGCAGCCGCGGGGCAGGGCGAGCCTCACTGGCTGCGGGCTTCCCCACGTCTTCTCACTGCACATCACAGATCCTCCTCCTGTTTTGTTCCCATTTTATACTCTTCCAGGCGCTGCTGGCCACTTACTCTCTGCTCTGGGCCAACTGTGTTAGAAATCGTTTTCTGGTCTTTGTCTTTCTCTGTCGACACCTCGGACTCCTGGCAACTGAACCAACAACTACTTGGGGGGCTTCTGTGGCCACCTGCTGGCCTCTGAGCTGGGAACTGAGGGGTGACAGCCGTTGGGACACCTCGTGCCTGCCCTCGAGTAACTGCCATGAGCTGGAGAGCGCAGCACTCGGGTCACAGGCTGCTTGGGCTTCTGGAGGAGAGAGCCCCCCGCATTCCCCCCCCCCGCCCCGCCCCGGGACCTGGGCCTCGCCTTCATGCCGCTGTCAGGAGGCCATGGCAAGCTCTTAGGTGCAGTTGGCCTTATATTGAGAAGAAGGTGTGAGGCAGACCCCCAAGATCATTTCCCTTGTCCACAGCCTGCGGCCCACCCACCACTGGTTGTGAGAAGCCTGTGTGTTGGGGGCGGGGGGTCCTGATGGGCATCCTGGGCTTGCATTCTAGTCCCAGTTCCAGTGCTGGCTCGTCAGTGGCCCCAGGCAAGTCCCTCCTCTTTTGGGGTGTCAGTTTGCTCGTTTGTAACGTTAAGGGGACAAGCAGTGGCTTTTGGAGTTCCTTCTGTTGCTGCCATGCTAGAGGGACGTGCGAGCGCTGGTGTGCAAAGTGACGGCTCACACAACAATGTCGTGTGCGAGGGCCACACACAACAGCGCTGTTTTGAATGAAATGCTGGCTTTTCAAATGAAGACGGCTATTGGGGAAGATTTGAATGGTACTCATGAGCCTTTAACATAACATTTTACTGAGTTTTCTTTCTCTTGATTCAGGGGAAAGAAAATGGTGGCAAAGCTGTTACTCCTGTCATTATTCAAATAGAAGAGGATTTTTACAGTAAATTGTCCATTACCGTCTCCCCAACCTATTTCTAAGGCTGACCTTGTGTCAGCCTATTTTGTGGGTTCAAGGTGGGGAAGATAAAGCAGGCAGGCTGAGTTGGCAAAGAATGGAAGGACTCACTGCGGACCCGTGTCCCCTGCTCACCGTGGCGGGGCGAGGGTCTAGAGGAGGAAGAGGTCTGCCTTTACATGTTAGATGTGAGAGGGTGGCAGCCACCTACTCACAAAGATTCTGAAAGGAATGAGAGGCCGTGCGGCAGGAGGGCAGGGTTGGTGTCATTCATACTGAACAGCATCAGGCGTGAAGGCGAGGGAAAGGTTCCCCGTGGTTCCCTGCTTGCCATCCAGGGGTCAGAGCCTGCAGGATCAGGGAGGGACCAAGAGGTGGTCAATTCGCCCCATAGCGACTGGTCGATCAGTTGTTCTGGTTGTTATACCACTATGATCACTGGCCTTTTATCATATAGGATTACTTGAAAGGCTTCTGTGCCAGAAGCTGCAGTACACCGAAGAGCAGGGGGAGGTGTGGGACACGGAGATGTGGGGAGAGATTTTACAATTTATCAAGACATGAGTACAGGTCCCTCCTTTTTTTATTTTGTTAACTCTCACCCAAGGATATTTTCCCCATTGATCTTCAGAGAGAGTGGCAGGGAGGAAAGAGTGGGAGAGAGAGAGAAACATCAATGAGAGAGGACACATCAATTGGTTGCCTCCTGAACACACCCAACCGGTCCAGGGATTGAACCTGCAACCCAGGTACGTGCCCTTGATCAGAAATCAAACCCGTGACCCTTTGGTGTGCTGGCCTATGCTCCAACCATGGGGCCACACCAGCGAGGGGGTCCCTCCTTTTGTATAACCCCCAAAGCATTCTACTTTGAGCTTCTTAAAATAGGCACTAATGTTCTTAATGGCCACCTGAGGCAAGGCTCCGGCAGAACAGCATGTGAATCCTGTGCTGGCTAAGCCGGGCCTTGAACCTGCCGCGGGCGGCTTCCGGACAGCGTGGGGTGGGGAGGGAGACATGGCTGTTCCCGAGCAGGCCTGTCCCGCCAGTCTTGCCCAGGCGGCCCCCCTCGGGAGCTGGGTTTCCTGCTGCCATGCTGAAAGCTGGGCTGTAAACTTCCGGTAAAACTCCGGTTCTGCTCCCTGGCCTCCCTTTCCGCAGCCTGCCTTGATGTTAGCCCTTCCAGTTCGGCAAAAATAATCTATTCTAATTGAGGACGTTGTGTGGAAATGATACCATCTTTCACTTGCCCAGCAAGCACGTGGGCCCTCTCAGAGTGTATACACATATCTTATTAGACAGCTGCGGGGTCAAGTGATTCCCCTCCCAGTCCGTCAGTGGAACGGTGTCCGCCTGGCCAGTGGCCACGAGGGACAGAGCAGCACAGACAAGGGACAGGGGCGGGGGGGGGGGTTCCCTATTCCTTGACGGCTAAATAAATATGGCAATGCTCTGTCCTAGGCCTGCACGTGGCTGAGTAACTTGCCCACCAGCCGCCACCGGGTCTTCCCCGCGGGTGTGTAAGTAATAAAGGCTGTCCTCTCCCGGGTCCCTGTGTGTTTTGGGGGGCACTAGCAAAGAACAGCAGGGACGCTCCTGGGCTGGGAGCTCCCACAGCACAACAGCGTGAATTCTCAGTGGGATTAGAGTCCCTAAGCCAGCAAGCTTCATTTCCTGGGAATTCTGGAAGTTTCAAGTTCTGTGAGGTCAATGTAACATGACTGGAAAAAAGAATAAACCAAGATCTGGAAGAACTGAGCTTGCAAATATACCATGTAGGGCAAATTAAATACAAATCCACTTAGCGCGCCAGGCACTGAGCTAAATACTACCGGGAATAGAAAATAGGACCCAGTCCCAGTACCCAGGGGCAAGCAGTCCCGCTGGGCTGGTCAGACCGATGCTGATCATGGGACAAATCCAGGGACAAGAGACTAGGCTAAGTGCACTCAACATGACCAGCTTCTCACTGGCCCAGACCCACTCCTTCTCCCGTCCCTCTCTACCCCCGGATTGCTCTGTTGGAACAGGTGGCCTGCCCCAGGACGTTCTGGACTTAAGCCTAAGACCACCCCATTGCTGCCTACTCTCCTCCAACCCACCATTCCTTGTGTGTACAGCAGCTCCAGGGTCAGTCCTCCTCATGGGCGTGTGTGTGTGTGTGTGTGTGTGTGTGTGTGTGTGCAGCGCTGTTGTTTTGATAGGGATCTGGCTCCACTCAAGACTAGACAGTCTCCCTCTCCCCACCTTCTTTGTGCTAAGGGTTTAGCTACAAAGAAAGGAGTTGACCAAAATAGAAACATTTAGAAATGACAAGATACAGATTCTTCAAAGGTTTCACAGGTTCTGGTCCTGTTTACAGCTTCTCATTTCCTGCTGGAGGCACCTTGGGTTCTGCCCTCCTGGCTTAAAGCCCAGCCTGTGAGCCAGAAGCTGCGGGGCTCCCAGGGGGCCTGGGCAGCAGCGGTCTGGAGCATCCTGCTGGGGCCTCCCCACCCCCAGCCTGGTTACCTAGTAGTTAGCCCCCAAGGCCTCAGCTGCCTTCCTACCGGCTACCTAGGTTTCCGAGGACACTCCCCTTTGCCATGTGACATAATGGAGCCCAGGACCTGCCTGCAGGTGATCTGAAATGAGCTCTTTTTTTAATCAACTTTTTAAAATTTTTTTTTATTGTTATTTTACAGATTAAGGGAGAGGGATAGAGAGTTAGAAACATCGATGAGAGAGAAACATCGATCAGCTGCCTTCTGCACGCCACCTACTGGGGATGTCAACCAAGGTACATGCCCTTGACCAGAATCAAACCTGGGACCTTCAGTCCGCAGGCCGACGCTCTATCCACTGAGCCAAACCTGTCAGGGCTGAAACAGACTCTTTTAAGGGTCTGGGAGTGTGACTTTCCCGCCCCCCCCCAAACTCTAGACACGGTCAAAGCCCCGCAAAGCAGAGGAGCCCCATCTGGACACCCTCTGCCACGAGGGACAGCTGCACCTCCTTCTAGCCCCAGACCTCCTCTTTCCAGCGGGCTCTGCCCCTCGGCTTTGGACAAGGTCACTCACTCGCCTCATCACCACATGCCCAGGGCCAGGGCTCTCCACCTCCGTTTTTGGCATCTTTCAGTGTCGCCCTCCACTTTAAAGTCCAAGCTCTAACTAAAGACGGACCCCCCCCCCCCCATCCCTCTCTGGGTGGCTCCTTGCCGTTGAGCATGGCTGTGGCAGCAACTGTCACAGGTGGATCTGGCGGAGGGCGGGGGGTGCAGGATGGGGGGCACCAATGACACGTGGATGGTTATGAAACTCTCTATTTTAGCGGATGTACACCAACACGAGTGGTATGATCTTAGAGCCCCCTTATGGATGCCTCAAAAATTAGCCAATTCACTTGAGATTTTAAAAAAGTTCTGCAGTGGTTTGGAAGGGGTGATGGGAGAGGCGGGCGTGCGGCAGGGACAGGCTGCCACCACCTCCAGCTGGTTGAGCCCCCCTTTCTCTCTCCAGGGTCACCTCCTCTCTCTGGCCTCCCGGCTCTGGCTCCTCTGAGCGGGAAGAAGGGCGGAGTGGGAGGGAGGGGTCCTTATCCAAGACTGTGCGAACAGCGGAGGGAAGTGCAGTGGAGAGACTGAGGCCTCGGTTTTCGTTGGGGAAGCAGATGAGATCCTTTGACCTCACGCGGATGGAGAGGGGTGAGGTGGTTCAGGGAAGGTGGGGCTGGAGGCACTCAGTGGTTCCTCCTCAAGCCCAAGCCGCTGAAGGCACCACCTAGGGCTCCCAGAGAGGCTCCTGACCCAGGGACAGCCGGGGGTCAACACGCCCGAATCGGCCGGCT
>NW_005871903.1:109852-112599 GCF_000147115.1 Myotis lucifugus
AAGGACTGTGGGGGTCACGGTGCGAAATGTTGGGGGAGGGGGTGCTGTCCCCCAGCGTAGCCCTCGCATCAGCTTTGGGGGTCAGTCCGCAGCTGCTGGGGGCGCCTCCCGACCGGGGCCTGGCATTGGGATGGCGGAGGGAGGGGACTTGGGGGCTTAGCTGGCTCCCTGCCGGGATGTTCGGAGAAGCCGCCTTCACGGGGTGTGGGGGGGGGGGGGCAGGAGAAGCCGGCCCGCCTGTGGGAGAGGTGGGCACCCAGCAGGCCTGTCTGAGCCCCGGTTTCCGACATGAGCTCCTTCCCTCCCAGCAGCCTCCCCTGGATGCAGCCAGCAGCCTCCCCTGGCTGCAGCCAGCAGCCTTTCCTGGGGAAACGGGACATCTGGAAACGCGGGGTTCCCCTGGGCAGGACGGTTCCCGCTCTTGTCCGGTGGAGCCGAAGAATGAAACCAGGGCCAGAAGGTGGTCTAGCAAAGTGGAAGTTTATTGAGAAACAAGCACAGACTCCCCGTGTGGAGGGGGGGGGGGGAGTCCCACCCAGTCCCTCTCTCCGGGATTATAAAGGCTGCAGCTGTTTGTGCCTCCGTATCCCCTCTGATTGGTCACTGTTCTCCTTTGACTTGGTCACTGTAGCAACTCCTGAGCTCAAGCCTCAGGTGAAATACCTGAAGTTCCCTCCTTCTCCCTTATTGTTCTCCTGGTCCCTCTGAGCTTTCTTCCTCTCTCTTTGAATGAGGGGTTTCCTTCCCTTTATTCTCTAAATGTGTACCTGTTGCGCTCCCAGCTCCCTTGTCTTATGGAAATGTGCCCTTTTGCAACTCTGTAGCCCTGTGTTTTTTTCCATGGACCCCTTAATCTTTAAAAATTTCCTACACCTGCCTATTTCACCCCTAAAAATTCCTTTCACTGGGGAGAAGAAAGTGTGGGTGATGGCCTCGGAGCAGGCCCCCGTCCTCTGGTGTCCTGGGGGTCACCGGGCATCAGCCAGGGTTTGGGTTAGCTGAGGTTCAGGACTGCCTGTGTGATGGGGCCAGTTGGTTTTCCTTTTGTAATTTTGATCTGCTCCACACCTTCGATTTGTTTGCAGAACAGCTTCCCGTGTTAAAAAAAAAATTGTGAACAAAAGAATGGACCAAATGATCCCCAGAATACAAACACCCTGCAGGTCCATTCATTCCGAATGGGTTTTGTTGCTTCGGGCCTGGCAGGACCTCCCTCAGGCCTCTCAGAACACAAACAGAATGCGCCAGGGAAGGAGGGGGGCAAGAGGGAAGGAAGGAGGGGGGAGGGAGAGAGGGAGAGAGGAAGGGAGGGAGGGAGGGAGGGAGGGAATGGAGAGACCCAGCAGCTCTGGGCTGTCTGCACACACCAGACTCACAGCAGGACAGGCCCTGTGCCTGGCGCCTGCGCCCAGTCCCCCTGGCGCAGGATATGCTGCAGCAGCCATTGGCCACATCCAGCAAGGCCACCGAGGTGCACTGTCCCCTTAAATTCATCTGACTTTCCAGCCTGAGGCGGACTTGCCTCGGGGCCCTGCAGCCCTAGGCAGGGAACTGGCACATGGTCCGCATTGACAATGCACATACTTACTGGGTCTTGAAGGCCCAAACCACAGGCACATAAGATCCATACCAGCAGCCGGATGGGGGAGGGGCTGAGGAGCTGATTGTAAATCCCGGAAAGTACCCAGGGAGGAGGTTGAATTTGTGCTTTGAATGGAGCCTGAGCAGGCCCCAGTGGCTGACACACTTTAGATTAAGCTGTGTGCCTTCTAGAAACACAAGAGCCAGCTGAACCACAAAGGATTTCGGGAAGGGGGTGGGGGGTGGGGGGCGCTAGGCTGTCCATGGCCATGGCAGTACGTCCCTGCTGCCCTGGCCCGAAGTCCCTTGTACTCCCTAAAACGTGGAGATGACACCAGCCTGGGCTACCTTCCTGAGGAAAGGGTCAGGGGAGACCTGTGCCTCCGCGCTGGACGGAGGTTAGAGTGGGGGATAGTGGTCCGACAGCGCCCAGAGCCTGAGAGCTGGTGAGGCCTGTGCCCTTGCTGGCGGCTTGAACCTCCAGCTTTGGGGCCCACCCCTTGGTGCTCTCAGAGTGGCTCCCTCCCCAGGGGAGGCCAGCCGTGTGTGGCCGGCCAGGCCACATCCCCCCTGGACGCTGGGCTAGTCTCTGCTTGGTTTTACTTTCACTGGTTGGGGGGGGACTTTGGTCCCCAAAGCCAAAGCGTCAGAGCCCCTACAAGAACATCGCTGCTCCAGGACCTTAGGGACTCGTGCTGTGAGGGGTCAAGGCTGCGGAGGGGACAGGCCCAGCCATGGGCCATAAGCCACACCTGCAGGCTGTGTCAGTGCGAGCGCATCCCAGGCTCGCCTGCTCCCCAAAGTTCGCTGGGAGACGTGGGGACTCAGGAGGCTCTGCTGGCTCAGGGTAGCCCTGCCCACAGGGCAAGGCCAAGACGCCCACTGAGACAGTGGCTCCCCACTTTGCCCAGACAGAGGCCCCACGGATGAGCTCTCACACATGAAAACCATAAGAACAGCAGGATTGGGCCTCCCAAACACCCTGAGAGCTGTCAGAGAATTCTGGACGCGGTCCCACAGGGCCCGGGGCTGGGAGCAGGAGCTCACCCCCCAGGGACCTCTGCGAGTGGTGATGACGACACTGGGCAGGGCCAGGCGAGGCCTGTCTGTGGTCCTGGTTTCTTCTGGACCTTGGCCAGAGGCAGAGCCCAGCCCAGCCCGGTCCC
>NW_005871903.1:113474-114503 GCF_000147115.1 Myotis lucifugus
ACGATTGCAAGACAAATTCACCTAAAAAGAGGTCCTGGGACAGTGGAACCCTGGGGAGGAGGAAAAGCAAACCTTCTCTTGCCCAGGCCTCCCACGCAAAGATGTGCTTGCAGGAGACGCTGTCACCCGCGGCCACCGGGCCTTAGGGCCACCAGAGACTTCTGGACGCTGGCTTTAGGGGGGGATCAATATGGGGGACATGGAAAGGCTGGTAACAGGGCAGAGAGCTCACCGGCCATGGTTGCCTACCTTTGCCCCTGCATCTGCTCCTTCGGCCATCTCTCTGTGGCCGCAAACCCCGGAGCCCGGAGAGCAGCTCCTGGCGATAAAATGGGGCTGTGGGGTGGGGGTAGGGAGTGGCGGGGAGAGAAACCCCATGAAAAACAGCTGAGGGTGGGGGAGATGCCCAAACGCCTCAGTTTCTCTCCTGCCAGGGTGCTTCCAGAAGCCCCTCAAGCTGGGGCTGGCAGAGGGCAGGGACGCTGAGGTCCCGGGGCACAGAGCTCGCCTCTCTGTCCTTTGCCCTGATTGGGCAGAAAAGTGCAGGTGCAGAGTGGCCGCCACCTGGACTGCAGTCTCCTGGAGAGCAGGGCGAGTTAGAGCACCCACCTCCCTCCCTCCACCCCACCCCCAGCTGTTTTTCAGCTGCCCCACATTGAGCAGGGCTGGCGTTGTTTGCTGTAGACCCGCTGCTCCCCCTGGTCCCCTGGCTGCCCCAGGGAGAAGAGCCACTGGAGAGACACACAGATTGGGGCGGGGGGGGGGGGGGGGTCTTTAATTTTGCTGCCCTTGGTGGGTTAAAAATTGGGGCTGACTTCTCCCTCCCCGGGATATTTTAATCCCAACATGGGCAAAAGTGGACTTGAAGCCTGGAGGGCACACCCCCCTCTCACTGAGGGACCGTTTAAAAAGACCCAGGACTGGGGTTTGTCTTTTTGGTTGGAGAGGGAAAAAAGGGTAAAGCTTCTTCTCCCGAAGAGATTAGGAGGGGACAGCCTTGCCAGGACCAGGGGGGGGCGGGGGGGGGGG
>NW_005871903.1:114603-122789 GCF_000147115.1 Myotis lucifugus
TGTTAAATAAATTGATTAGCAAAGGATCTGCACACAATGCTCTTTAAACTCTAACACGTGTTCCCATAAATAATTCACGGCGTAGATATTAATTAGAAGGCTTGGGAGGAGGGGACGGCAGCTTTAAAAGTGCACTAAGATGTTTCTTTGCCAAAAAATGCAAACTGAACCCTACCCAGAGGCAGAGCACGTGCTGCGAGCCCTGCCAGGGCCCCGGGCCTCAGCGGCCCTGCTCTGCCAGCCCCAGCGCGAGGCCGCCTGGCTTCTGGAACCACCCTGGCAGGGAAGGAATGAGGTGTTTGGGAAGTCCAGGGGGATTCCCTCCTCCTCTCCCTTAGTCACAGGCTGCACAGGTCACCCTGCCCCCGACAGGCCGCTGGGTGAAGCTCGTCCCAGCCCTGGAGGCAGCTGCTTGGGCAAAGCTGCCACAGCCCACCGCCACTCTAGGGGTGTCCATGGAATCCTAGAACTCCAAGCACCCGCCACACCCCTCCCCACCAGCAGGCAGCGGCTGTCAGCACCCGCTGGGCACTGGGAAGAGCATCAAGCCCCCTCTGCAGCCTGGGGGCTCAGAGAGAGGGCAGAAGTCGGGGTCAGTGCTGGGGAGATCCTAGACCAACCCGGAGGAGATGTCCCCACTACCCACCAGCCCCCCCAACCCCCACCCCCACCCCTGCTTTTCTCAGCAGTTTCCTTTGGCGTTTCGGCTTCTTTTGCAGATCATCATTGCTTCTACCTTTGGAAGGATCAGGCCTTCTGGGGACCCACCAAGGGGCCTGTAGGTACATTCCTGGGGGTGCTGCCTCTGCAGGCTGATGGCCCAGCTCACGTCCATGGAGCAGGAGAGGAGCTGCCCTCGCCGGCCTGTCAGGGGCCAGGGGGAGTAAATTCATCTTCTCTTCTGAGTGAGCCCTTGGCAGCTCACTGAGGCCACCTGGGGATTGAGAAGATGCCCAGGAAAAGTACCTTCTGCCCTTTGATGTCTGCTCTCCGTCAGTTATTGAAGGGGCGGCCAGGGCCTGCACCACAGCAGCGCTGCCCTTAGAGGCCGCACCTGCACCAGAAGAGGGTTTCCGAGGTTCGTGGGTGGACTCGGGCCACTGAGTGCTGCCTCCACTGGCACTTGAGGCCGTTAGATGCCAGGCCAGCATCTAGCCTGGCCGGGAAGCAGCCACACCTGCTGGGGGCCCCACAGTGGGGTGTGGGGGGCGGGGGGGGGGCGGTGAGGAGCCAGGCTGCCCAGGTGAAAGGAGCCCGGAACTCAGCCTCGCCTTTTTCTCTGTGAATTAACTGAGCACTGACTTCCTGAAAGCTCTGCTCCCCCACAGGACTGGCTCCAGAGCCCCTTTGTATCAGGAACCCCGCTCCCCGCCCCACACCCCACACCCCCTGAGCTGTTACTGCAGTAACCGTTCTCTGTCTGAGTCAAGGTCTGAAACGGAATGAATGTGACCACCTGGAGATCTTTGGGGTTGGGAAGAGAGCTGCTGGGCTCTTACTTCACACTTTCAGAAGCAAAATCCAGAAAGAAAGGGTGGTCTCCCAGGTAGATGCTCGCCTCGGGTCTCCCCTCTTTACCACAAGTTCAAACCTAGAGGTCCAGCTGGGCGGGCGCCTTAACCCCAGAGGCGCCAGGCTCAGTGGCCAGCAATTAGAGTGGACAGTAGGGGTGGACTCCAGGGCTGTCACAGTGGCTTCTGATGCTGCGGGTGCTGTGCACGGAGGTGGCAGCGGGTTGCCTAGTTCTTGGAGAACTTTTAAGAGCTCCCACCATGGGCCTCAGGCTGCAGACGGCTGGGACGACAGGGAAGTCGCCCTGCCTTGGCATTTCTTGTGTTAGCTGAGGGGGTTGAGGCATCACACACAGGACTGACGGGGTGCTGGGAAGAGAAGGGCCACCTAAGGTATTTGGAACTTCACTGCTGGGAGTAAATCTTTTGGGGGTACAGGCAGGGCCCCCTCCTAGGGGAGGCAAGGAGAGCTCAGTCCCTGGCTGGAGGGCAGTGCGGGCTCTGGGCAGAGAGTGTGCGATTCTTGGCTGAACGAATTGAGGGGTGGCTGGGGTGAGGCGCCAGACCGATGTCGCCCGTTCTGTTGGTTAGGGTGGTACCTGTGGGGCCTCTGAGTAGTGGGGGCAGCCAGTGGTCAGACCTCCATGTGTAGAGACTTAAGTTAGATGGATGACGGGGCCAGTGGCGATGGCCAGGGTAAGTTTGTTTTACCCACAGGGTTCAACATTTTTAGCTTCCACGGAGAGGTGCCCGTGTTCTAAGAGCAGAAAATAGCAATGAATGGAAAAACAGAAGCCTTCCCACTGTATGTAAGGAGGCAGGACTGCCTGGCACAGGTCCCAGAGGTGGGGGGCACGCTCCGACGCCCCCACCACCCCCAGATGGAACTTTCTCCCTCTAGTGCCTGGCGGGAAGGTTCTGAGCATCCAGCCAGGAAGGAGCGCCTCTGCAAAGGCAGAGTGTAGGGCTGAGACCCGCTAACCAATGAGAGGCGGTGGCTCCGCTTCCTCCTCCTCCCATCAGAGCCTCCTAACTCTGAGGTCCAGTGGTCCGAGGGGGCGAAGGGCGCGGAACCGATGGTTTTCTGTTATTTCCTGTCGCTAGAAATGCAGGTACAGTTACGGGCAGGAATCTCACAAAACACACGTCTCATTTACCCAGCGCCTGCCTCGCCACCTCAAGGCTCCCCAAGCCCTCGGCTAAATACCAGACTGTCTTCTCTTCTTGAGGCGCCTGGAATGTGCCGACTCCCCTCTGCTGGGCACCTGTTCCAATGGGGAGAGCTCTCCCCACCTGCTCATCTGCTCAAAGCCTGCCCAGGTCTCGGTTCCCATATCATTTCCTGGGAGCTCCTGCCGGGGCCTGGCCCTGCCGACGGTCAGGGACATCCCCAGGAGCCGCTTCCTGGTGGCATTTGGCACCATGGGAATCATCCATTTATTTGTAATTCTTTGATTAATGTCTCTCTCCCCTCTAAGACTGAACTTGCCTGGTTTGTCTCACCGTTTCCCCCAGCCTCTCTGACGCCCGGCACGTAGTAGGTACTCAATAAATATTTGTAGAATGCATGAATGAGGGGGCGATCGGAGTTCCTCACCTCACACTCACCTGTGCAGCCCTCACTCACTGGGCAGTTCAGTGGAGTTGCTGGCTGCCTGGCTCCAGGAGGAGCGTGGAAAGAAGGGTCTGGAGCTGCGGGGGGGACCTAAAGACCCATCCGAGGGCCATTAGCATCAAGATGACAAAGGAGGCCCCCCCAGGGCCAGAGGAGCACTCGGGAAGCAACATCCCGGGGTGAGCGGAGAGGAAGATGGGCCAGTGTTGAGGGTGGAGGAAGGTTTGAGAGGAAGAGGTAAGAAATCCAACAGCAGAGCTTGAAGGTGGAAGTGGGGGCGGGGCTGCGGCTGCCCGTGTCACGAGGCTGGTTCCCAGGCACCTGCCCAGGGGAGCGGTGTGTGGCAGGGGATCTGGGACAGCCCCTTTGGAGGGCCGTTTCAGACAGAAAAAGTGGCTGCACTCTGGGACTCTCTCCAACAAAAACACACGGCCTTGTGGGGATATGCGTACCAGGAGAGCTGTGACCACGCACAACGTTAAAAATTGGAAGCGACCAAGTGGTTACTGGGGAGTAGCTAAATCCATGGCACGTTTATTCACATGATGGGACAGAGCAGCCTCGCCGAGAGTGTGAGGGAGACACGCACCGATGGGAAATACGTTGGAGCATTAATTGACAAAGCGAGCTATAGAACATGGTGTACCAGGATCCCGTTTTCTGTTGTTTGCTGTTTTGCAGAATTTCGGTGTTTCATCCTTGACTCCGGGTACTGCTGAGGAATTCTTTGAGAATGTGCTGAAGCCAGGAGGGACCTCATCTGTGCTTCTCTGGTAGTCAGGGAACCTGGACGCTTAACGGTTGGGCCATGCCACTGACCCTGGAGGCAAATATTAACTCTCACAACGAGACCAGGTGTAAGTAGCTATATTTGCTACACGTGACGCTGTATCTAACGGGGAGTCATTCGCATGCACGAAGCTCAAGCCAGCTGCTGCCTGAACGCAGTAAACCGGTTTTCCGGAGCTCTTAGGTGTGAACTGTGTGTGGCGTTCAGATACAAAGCTGTGGGTGCAGAGCGGCATGTTAGAGTCCAAGGTGATGAGGTGTGCCCTCGGGTACAGTGATCCTGCCTGAACTAGACCCAGATCCTGTGGGCAGCCAGGGTACCACCGAGCCACCTGCCTCATGAGATGGCTGCAGCTCTAAAGAGCTGGCGGGAGGCGGGAGGCAGGAGGTGGGAGCCACACCGATCCACAGTGTAGTTACTCACAGTGAGCGAGGAGCGCTCGCTGACGTCTTTCTTATGTCGGAGGAGGATAGAGGAACATGCCCCTCAGTCACGTCCAACTCCTAGAGCAGCGAGAGGGAGACTTTCTGAAGAGCCTCCGGCCCAGCGTCCCCTTCATCACAGTGCGCCGAGGGCGGTAGGCATCCGTGTAAGCCGGTTAGGGCCCCATTTCTATTTTTAAAACAAACTTCTGTCTGTGTGCATAAAACTGCATATATATTTGTGCATAGAAAAAGGTCTGGGAGGATATGTACAAGCCCCGCCTTAACCACTGTTTCCTCGGGAGGATGGGACGCGGGGCAGGTAAGCACGGCATCACACCGTGTGGCCCTCCGTGGTGCGGTTAGAACACGCCCGCATCTCTTCTGTGAGGAAAAGGAAAAGGAAGGGTAGTCGATGTGGAACAAAGAGGGAACCTGCCCTCTGGGGGCGTCAGAGAGGCCAACTGCATGGGGGAAATGGATAGGAGCCATGGGCAAGCTGTCTGCAGACTTCGAAGATCTTTCCAGAGTTTTCTGGTGCATGGCATTTTTAAAAGAGGATGCGAGAAGATGCGTGGTAGAGGGGAGGGTTTGTAATCTAGTGAGAGGTGTTGGCACACTGGTAGGCGAAGGGCGACAGGCGAGATCAGAAGTAATTTCACAGGATATCGGAGGGAGGGAGACTGGGCCGGAAGACCAGCCTGGGATGTACCAGATCCAAAGCCCAAGTGGAGGAATTACCCCCAAAAAGAGTGAGGAGCCTGTAGCGAGGTGGGGTGGGGGAATGCAGGTAGGTACCATGAGATGGAGGGTCAGGGAGGGAGTTCCAAGTTGAGGGCCCGGTTTTACCAGTGAACACAGACTGGATGAGTCACGGACAGTGAGCAGGCGAGGAACGGACAGTGGATGAGGACAATGGTGAACTCTGGGGGTGAAATTCGAGGTTAGTAAACTGACTACCAGCTGTGGCAGAGGAAGAACCTGTGGGGGGTTGTTGAAACCCTGTAGAGGACACCCCCGGCTCTGCATTCTTCTCTTGCAGAGCTCAAGTGCAAGTCCAGAGAAAATGAAAAGTCACGTGTTCCCACTGGGGACCAGTCAGGCCAGCCCCGCAAAGGGAGGGGCCTGCCCATCAGGTGCAGAAACCACATGACACGGAGCGGGAGACCTGCACGTTGGGAGGAGCAGCCATGGAAGCATTGGAGAGAAGGGAATTGTGGGCAGCAGAGCTGGGGCTCCTTGGGTAATATCGGGGTTTAGGGGCTGGCTGTGGGGAGGGGTTGTGGAAAAGAGGAGGGGGACAAGGTTCCTTGGGAGCTGTTAAAGTTGTAGAGGTGGGGGCAGCATTGGGGCCAAGATAAAACCCGTGATCCTGAGGCCAGAGGTATCAGTTCATTCATTCAACAAATATTTATTGAGCACCTACTATGTGCCAGGCCTACTTCTAAGCCCTCGTGGGAGGTGAAGTGGCAGTCCCCTGGGTTGTTAGTAGGTGAAGATGGGAGACAGAGAGCCATGCGGCACGGGGGAGGAAGCATGGCCATGGAAGGCGTTAGAACAGTCTGGAAGACAGGCAGAAGCGGAGGGCGTGTGGTGGGCAGGATGAAGCAGCCTCTGTTAGAAGAGCTGGAGGAGCGCCATCGGGAAAGGCAGGCTTCACATGCGGTGAAGGAGGAGCTAGTGTGCTTTGTGGTTGCTCCTTGCACCCGGCCTGCTTTCCCACCTCAGGCCTCACAGATGGCACAGGACTGACAGAGGGGACAGGCATTCTCTCCTCACGCACCTCGAGGCTCCACCGGGACTGTGACACTCCTCTGAGACTTCAGCTCTGGATCCTGGCCCTCAGCCACTGTGTGGAAGTGGAGAGGAACGAGAGGGGACAATACGGCCAGGTCCGGTGCTAGGAAAGGGGGCGGGCCCAGGAGGAGAGAGATGGTGAGAAGTGAGCAGGAGGAGCCAGAAGGGTGTGGACGCAGAGAGGAGGCAGGGTGGGGAGACGCCAGCTGCAGAGGGTTGGGGCAGGCCCAGCCGTCTGGCTCTGCCCCGTCTTAGGGTCCCTCCGATGCTTCCCCATCCCTCAGGCCACCTTAAAGCCCTGCGTGAGGAAGAAGCCTGGGGGCAGCGGAGCCAGGGGATGGTGATGACCCGATGGCCCGATGGCCCGGGTCCACTCCCTTTGCTTCTACTAACACCCTGGCCTTGCCCAGGGTGCCCCCTCCCACCTGCTGGGTCACTGATTTCACTCTGACTTGCTCCTACCTGCTGACCTTGCCGTCTGTTCCTCATTCCCCCTCTACTGGGGAGCGGTGTGGGGTCTCCCACGCACCCACGGCGTGTCCATGGCAGTCCTGACAACCAAGCTGTGCTCTCTCCGATTCCAGACAAAGCTCCAGGCAGGGCGGCGGGGCCTGCAGCTCCCCGCCACGCCCCGCAGACTCTGCCCTGGGATGCCCCCTTGAGTCTGGAAGGGTCTTTCCAAGGGCAGGAGAAGAGCCAAGTTCCTGCAGATGGCTTTTCTTCGTTTGCCCTCAGTCTTTGGGAGACCAAAAGGGGCGCCAGGGCCTTGGTTAAGAGGCTGGGAAAGGCCCAGAGCACGGGAAGGAAATCTGCCCTCTGCCTGCAGTGGCCGCCTGGGTGTAGCCGCAGGTAATTCTGGGGAGGATAACGGAGAGGCAAACGCTTGAAACTGCTTAGAAGAGGGCAGGAGGCAGAAGAGTGAACACAGAAAGTGCTGGAAACAGAACTGCTTCTGGCGTTGATGGGGGCCATGGACAGGTGTTCACCTCAACCTGCAGAGAACCCCTGTGGGGGATGAAGATGGGGCCGTGTGGCAGGGCATGTGGTGGACAGGACAAAGAGCAGCCCGTGCGCGGTCTCTAGGCCGGCACAGTCCGCTGGCCTCCCAGCCAGGCTGGTGCTTCCTCTCAGGACTTGAGCTGGACCCTGAACTCTGCGGTGCAGGGCGGGCTCCCTCTCCCAGCCTTGGCTCCGCGCTGACTAAGCTCTGCCTTCTCCTGAGACCACGCTGGTTTCCAACAGCCCAAACCTCTTCGCCTGGACGAGCTCACAGGTGGCGATGCTGCCGTGGCCGGGGAGGTAGACGGGCCGCGCTTGGCAGGCCCGGGCAGCCACTGAAGACGCTGTGGGAAGGGCAGGCGGGCCTGGTGCGGAGCCCGGGCGGCTCCCGGCTCCCCCGTGGCTTGCACAGGCTGCTTGTGCTCTCGAAGCATCTGAACCGACTCAGTTTATTTTCAGCTTGGAAACCTCTTTTGAGAGGAGCTGTCTGCTTTGCTAAACGGGTCCTTGCAGCCCCAAAGGGAGTCCTGGTCCTGATACGGGTCCCGGGGGCCACCCACGATCTCCGCTGGCATGTCCTTACAGACTGGGCAGCCCGGCTCAGCCCTCTTCTTTTGAGAACGCTGGAGCTTCCTGGCCCTTCCCTGGACTAGAACAAGCCGGGGCACATCTGGCTTGAGGTGGAGCCAGCAGAGCCGCTAGCCGGCCTCAGGTGGGGGTGCTTCGGCTCCGGGTCAGCATCACTGAGGTTCTGTTCTGCTGCTGACTCCACCCTCTCTGGCCTCCTGTGCTCAGCGGCCGGTCACTGTCCTTATCCAGGCCACACAGGAGCCGTGCTTCCACCACGCACACTAGCTCATGTTTGTCCGTTTACTTCTCTGCTCCCCAAGGGCTGGCTTCTGCAGGCCGCCCCCCCCCCCCGCACCCCGCACCCCACCCTCGCACCCTCCCTCCACCACCACCACCACCACCACCAATAGACGGGAGTCTAGCTACTGGGCTGGGCGTCACTGGAGTTTTGGGGCCCGGTTCCCACTCAGGGGGACAGCTCC
>NW_005871903.1:123476-128341 GCF_000147115.1 Myotis lucifugus
TTTGGATGCAACAGAAGCTCCACTCCCGTCCACATTCTTCTCCAGAGCCTCGCTCCAACCCCCGCGGCAGCTCCTCCGCCTGGCGCTGGCGCAGGAGGCTGGCCTGAATGGACCAGGACGGCTCCCAGTGGGTCAGGAGGCACCGGCTGAGGTCAGGAGGTGAAGGTCACTGCGCAGCAGGAGCACTGGTGTGGCCGACGTGGGCTGCCTCTCCACAGCCGCCCTCTCAGGTCTCAAGCCTTCCAGGTCTTACACTTCTCTCTGCAGCACCGGCATGGTAGTCAGAGCCGCGCCTTCGTTCCTGCGGCTCCCTGGCTGGGACAGTCCTCCCCGGTGTGCCTCCCCCGCTTCTTAAGCCCACGATTCCTGTTGGTAAGCTCACACACCTGGTGCTCACACACCCGGAAATTCTGACGGGCCTCCGGGGTAGTGTGGGGGCCCAAGCCCCCCCGAGCAGGCACATGGCTGCTCAGGAGGGCAGACTGCTCGCTCTGCAGCGCCTGCCTGGTCTGCAGGGTGGACCTCTACATTGTATGGTCTTGTTGGCTGCAGCGGCAGAACCAAGGTTATGGAAGAATTCAGAGCGAAGAACTCTAGTGCCACAGAGAGTCTGTTCAGGGAGCCACACGAAGTGCGCTCCAAAGAACCGAGCAGGTGGCTCCAGGCTGCCCTGGGCGTTGGCAAGGGCTCCTTTAGTCGGGAGGGGCCGACTCTTCCTTTTTCTATTTTTATTAATAACTAAATTTTAATGAACTGTTGCTACAAAGAACTTGAGCAAGAGGGGAGGTAAAATTCGGGGCAGCTTAGTTCTCAAAAGCAACTGTAAATAAACGTTTGGATTTTGAACTACCTCCTCCTTTAGGTTGGCCGACCGGGGCCTGCTGTCTCCTGTCCTTGTCTGGGGGTCGCACAACACGATTCTCCGGCCCCTTGTTCTGCCTCTTAAGGAGGCCTAAGCCACATGGCTGACGAGGGGCGGGAGGGGGCGAGGCCCTCCTGTAACAGTTCCTTTCTCTGGGCACCGGGACGTCCTGCCCTGGGCTATTGTTCCTGCTCTGCTCACGCCTAACCTATAGTCTGGACTGTGGAAACCTCGGTGGTTTTCTCAATGTAAAGTCTGAATGTGCTTTTATTATTAAAGGGGCGTCTCCTTGAGATACTGAGGCCCTCCCGGGCCCCCAGGGGGAATGGCTGGCCAGAAAGCCTGAACGGGGGAGGGGTGGGACCAGGGAGGGAGAGGTGGGGGCCTCCATGGTGGTGTCGCTGAGAGGAGGGGCCCAGGGAAGGAGATTAACCCTGAACTTGAGGAAAGTTGACGACGCTTCAGGGGCCGCACGGGAAGAGAACCGGTGCGGGAGAACCGCAGGGCAGAGGTGTGGTGGAGAGGGAAGTTAAGGAAATGGCTGTCCCAGGAGTCCAGTCTACACAGAGCCTGTGACCATGTCAGCGCCACCTGGAGACCTGAGCTGTGAGCCAGGACTAGCAAGGCTGGTGCTGACGCAGCATGGTGCTGGCGCTGCGGGGCCCCAGGTGGGGAGGGGGGCTGCCTGTGGCCTCAGAGAGGGAGGAGCGGGGGTTTCTGGACTGAGGGAGGAGGCTGAGGGCTAAGTCTTGGGCTCTGGGTGGGTTGGGGTCCCAGGCCCACCCCCACTCCTGGACACCTTGGGAAAGAGGGAAGTGAGGTGGGGCAGGGGAAGGCCCCCGTGAGACAGCTGCTGGGGCCTTTTTACAGTTTGGGGTACCGGTTCCAAAAGTCTGGATGTGTCACAGCCGCGTGAGTGTGTGGGCGCCGAGGGCACACACGTCCTGGACAGCAGCTCCTGAGGTGCGAGGCTGCAGGGTTGAGGCTGCCGGACCGAGTGGGGACTGTTCCCTGCTGGAGGTTGTGGGCAAGCATTCTTCAGGTCTCACAGTGTCTGGACCAGAAAAAGAGGGGCTCGGAGGGTTTGACCATGGGTTACACCAACAACAGTGATGGGTACAAAGCACCTTTTATTTTTCAAAGCACTGGCCGGGGCACGTCTACGACAGGGCAGGAGGAATGAAAGCCTCTCTCCTGGCCGCAGCTCCTAGGCAGCCAGTGAGGGGGCCTTGGACAGCGTGGTCAGTGTCCTCCTCCCTCGCCCGTGTCACCGCAGACCCAGTGCATGTCTGTCATCAGTTTGCAAGAGCGCATGTCTGGGTCGGGGCGTCCCGCCAGCTGCCTGTCACCAATGGAAGCCCCTGCAGCCCCATTCATTCTCTAGTTCCTGTGCATGACGGCTGTGGGCTGTGACAGCTGTGGGGTGTGACGGCTGTGGGCCTGTGACGGCTGTGGGCTGTGACAGCTGTGGGCTGTGACGGCTGTGGGGTGTGATGGCTGTGGGGTGTGACGGCTGTGGGGCTGTGATGGCTGTGGGGCTGTGACAGCTGTGGGGTGTGACGGCTGTGGGCTGTGACAGCTGTGGGGGTGTGATGGCTGTGGGGTGTGACGGCTGTGGGCTGTGATGGCTGTGGGGGTGTGACAGCTTGTGGGGTGTGATGGCTGTAGGGTGTGACGGCTGTAGGGTGTGACGGCTGTAGGGTGTGACGGCTGTGGGGCCCACAGGTCTGAGGAGCCGGGGCCCTCTGCCCACAGTGGCTGCATTGGCTGCTGGAGGCATCTGGCCAGGGGCCTAGACTTTTCGTTCTGCAAGATATGTTTGCTTGGGGTTGATGCTTTTTCTTCCTGTTTTCAATACACTCCTGGCTTCCTGGGAGGTTTTTGCTCTTTAAACAGTTCCTTTTGACTTTTCCCTTTCCAATGGCCACATTTCATCCTGTTCCTTTGTGCACCCCGCCGGGGGGCGGGGGGGTGGCAAGGGCATCTCTGGGGCCTCCCCTGCACCCAGAGCAGTAGATCACGTGGTGGTGGGAAGAGCCCTGGTGAGGCCCAAGGACCCTCCCACTCGGGTTGGTGGCTTCAGAGAAGGAGCGCAGCCCGCCTCCTTCCTTTAAGAATGGGAGACTTACCCAGCAGCCCCTGCCGCCTGCCTGCCTGCCTGCCTGCCAAGGAGGGGCAGCAGGGGAGGGAGCCAGGAGAGGCGAGTTTTATCCTGAGCAGTGAAAAGGCAACTGACTGACAGGAACAGGCGGAACTCGTGATCTGGAAAGTGGTGCACCTGGAAAAGACAGCATTCTAGAAAGCTCGGGGCACGCGGGGCAGTGAGATGAGATTTACTTATTGAAAACAAGTCCGCTATGGCGGTGACGACTCTTTGCAGACCCCGTTTAACTCCCGTGCTCTGCCTGCCGGCATCTCCGCTCCTCAGAGCTGCCTGCCACCCAGCGGTGCCTCCACGCAACCCTGCACTCACTCCCCTGGAGCCGTGCGGTTCCCAGGCCGCGGCTGATTTCTCTGCTGGTGACGTGCGCAGAAACCGTCACACACTTTGTCTTTGCTTTTCTGCCACGTGCTGGGCCAGGTTACGGGGGTGAATTTCACGGCTGCCCCTGTTTCCTGCGAGCCCTTCACGTTTCCCTCTGGCCACTCCTGTGGCAGAAACCAATCCGAACTCCAGCAGTTTGATGCTGATCAGATGGGTGTCCGCTTTGATTTGAAAACCTCCCCTGATTCCATCTGAGTCCCACGCCCCGCAACTCAGAGCCATTCAGCCACCCCGAGAGTTCCTTTCGGTCTCAGAGGCCCCGCGTCCCCCTGCGCTGACTGGACCGGATGAGCAGCAGGAGTGAGGGATGAAAGGGAACAGCAGGCACCCGTGGGAGGGGCAGATAAGGGGACAGCAGCGAGCACCTGTGCGGGCGGATGGGGTCAGAGGTTCTAGAAAAGGGATTGGGCTCCAACAGGGTTTGCAACGTAGACCCAACGTAACATCCCATTGTTTCTTTTCTCTCTGGAAATAATATATTCAGGATTACAGAGTGTATTTTTGATAATTGGTGCAAAGACTGGAATTATAGTCCTGCCTGGCATAAATCAGCCTCAAAATGATATTGGCAGAAATGTAAGTTGCATAATTACCAGTAGTGGTTAAGCCATACTTTTAACAATTATTCTTACTGAATTTATTGGGTGCCATTGGTTAGTAAAATGACAGGTTTCCGGTGTACAATTCCCAGGCTATGCATCCCGGACACACTCATCTTCTAGAGCCGCTGCCCAGAACACGCCGGGCGCGTGACAGCCGCTCCGTGCCTCTCCTTGGCTCCTGCAGGTAGATTTATGAAGCATCATGACACAATCCATGGTTTTACTTTTATAATGTGGGTGGTTTTGAAACCAGACAATCACTGGGTCCTCACTTGTCACTACTTGAGCCAATTCAGCAGAGACAGGGTTGAATCATATATGAGTGTTTATTCCAATCCTGCCTGCAGTGTGGGAGAGCAGCAGGTCATCCACAAATATCTGCTCTGCAGCCTCCGAAAGCCAGCTATAAGACAAGGATTTCATGGGGAGGTAGGGGTTACAGGCAGGGGAAGTAGGCAATGCAGGGTGGGCCCCATTGTTTGGGCAACAAGGTTGTTAATCTTTCCATGCTAATAGGCAGTTCTTGAATAAGAATGGACCACATTCTAAGGTTGATTCCCAGGTCCAAGGTTGATTGTCAGATGTTGGGGGGAAGGACAGCAGGGGGGGTGAGGGACAGAGGGAGGGGATGGGCATGTAAAACTCCCAGCCAGGCCCTAACTGGTTTGGCTCAGTAGATAAAGCATCAGCCTGAGGACTTAAGGGTCCCAGGTTCAATTCCGGTCAAAGGGCATGTACCTTGGTTGCAGGCACATACCTGGTGGTGGGTGTGCGGGAGGCAGTGATCGATGTTTCTCTCTCATCGATGTTTCTGGTTCTCTGTCCCTCTCTCTTCCTCTCTGTAAAAATCAATAAA
>NW_005871903.1:129824-132225 GCF_000147115.1 Myotis lucifugus
AGGGAATGTAGGGAAAGCTCAGGTGACCAGGCTGCAGGCTGTGGTGGAGCTAAACAGTGGGGTGGGGCTGAGGCGGTGGGGTGGGGGTGGGGGTGGGAGTGGGGAAAAGAAAGGGCTGAGGTGGTGGGGGTGAGGCAGTGGGGCTGAGGGGTCCAAGAAGGGAAGGCCCTGTGGGAAGGGTATGGACTTGAACGGGGCTGAGCAGGGACAGTGGGTGGGCTGCGCTTTGGAACTGCTGCTTTGTATATGGGACCAGAGAGCCCCTTAATCAGTCCTGTCCCAGCCAGGACGCTCAAAGGAGGGCTGTGGAGGGGAGTGATCAGGTTTGGGGTGCAGGGAGGGGAGGGAAGGAGGTCCCTCCCAGGGCCCAGGGCTGGGGTCCACAGCAGGCTCCCGGGGCTGGAAGCAGGGAGCTGCCAGGTGCTCAGTGAACACAGGCCGAACTGAACCACCCTTCCGAGGTTCTCACCTCTCAGGGAGGGGCAGAGGGGAAGGGGGAGAGGGCCCCGTGTGATTTCAGCCAGGGCTCGACCTCCTCTTCCGTAGCAACTGGTATGAGTGGAGGTAGCAGGGTGGGGTGGTGGGAGCCAGGTTGCCATCAGGGACCAGCCCGGAGACGCCAAGCAGCGGGCCCCAGAGCAGCTTTTCCCTGGGGAGCAGGCCTTGGTGCTCACCCCTTCCTGCCTCCTGCCCACCCCGATCGATTCCAGGTGATATACGCTGTCTGGCTTCTCCTGAAGCACCTTCCTCTGCACACTGCTGCCTCACCCCCTCCGCTCAGCTCCGTGTCCCCTCGGGAAGGTCCTGAGGCCAGGCTCAGGGCCTCCCCACCACGCTGCCCCCTCCCCGCTGGTTCTGCTCTCTTCCGGGATTTATCACTTACTCCTGGATTTCCCTTGTCTGTCTTCCGTGGTGGTGTCTGTATCTCCTCCCAGGAAGGGGGCCCTGTGCAGGCAGGTTCTGGCCGCCCTCGGCTGAGCAGTCCCTTCCGCGTCTCCCACGGGCACTCAATGGGTATTTGTTGAATGATGAATGAATGAATGAATGAATGAATGAATGAATGGGTGGATGGCAACATAGGGACAAGCACCAGGTCTCTGGTGGGATGGGCCATAGCAAACCTCCTTGACTCTCCTCCCAGGCCCCTCCAGGGAGCTGCCAGCTGGCAGAGAGGGCATATGGGCCGGGCCCGCCAGCCCTCGCTCCCTGGTGATGGCATGCATGGGCGGCGACCTGTTTCATTAAACCTGAACCCTTGGAGGCAAGGAAAGGAAGGACCAAAAATGTGTCATTCTGTTCCCCCGCCCAGGCGGGGGTCTCTGAGGACAGGGGTGATGGAAATGCGAGGTGTGGCTGTGTGCAGTGAGCCCACAGGGGTCACAGTCCTTGGGGAAGCGGCCGTACCGTGGGCCTGGAGACTCCCCTGCGGCCCACAGGGTCCCACCACCCAAGTTCAGGCAGGAAACGTCAGAAGCGGAGGCAGGGGTGGTGCTGGGGAGCTCAGCGAGGAGCTCGGGACCTCACTAAAGGCCACGCGGTTTCTAGAATAGGTTGATGAAGCCTTTTTCTCTCTTCTAAAGGGGCGCTTTCCCTCTTTCTGTACTTGCTAGGGAGCTCAAAACTTTATTTTTCAGAGAGAAAATATCTGAGTGTGGGGAAGAGGAACCTCAAGCTCATATCCATGGGGATGGTAATATTTGGGGCTGGAGCCCTTCCCATACAAACGTGTCCTCCGGGAATGGTGGACAACATGACATGAAGAGCAAGGTGCAGGAGGGCAGGTTGCCCTTTACCCACCATGTCCTGTTGAAGGCAAAGACCAACAGTAGTTAGCATATTAATTTGAAAGTCCCACTAGAAGGCTAATGGACTTTGATATTCAGCAGGGCTGAAAATCAGCACAATATTGCCCTGCTGTTGGCCAAATGGCTCAAGGCAATCCCCTAACCTGATAATCCTTTTACTGTTTACCAACTATCCTTTGATATGCCTGTACGCATTCCTAAAGGGCAGATGTGTATTCAAGTGAATAAAAGCAGCCGGGACCCAGAAGTCAGAGAGCCTCTCCCTAGAGAAAGGCTTCCACCTGGCCCTCCATGCTTTCTAAATTCATATTTCTTTTCTAGTGTATTCATTTGTGCACGGCCCTTTCTTCAGATCCTGAACCCTAGTCACAGATGGATGCGGCATTCACAATGTCCTCTGTGCCTGCCCAGCCTTGGTCTCACTCCTGACGGGGGGCCCACAGCATCCCATCACATCCCCAAAGAGCACTCAAGTCTGAGCCTTGAGGACATGATGGCTTGTGTCTGGACCAGCGATGAGAGTGGGCATGGAGCTTGGGCTCATCTGCCTGGATCATGAATGATGGATTCTGTAGTTCCCCACTGCCCCCACCCCC
>NW_005871903.1:133790-135450 GCF_000147115.1 Myotis lucifugus
TTATCTTCCATATCTATCCTTAATCAGGCCGCTGCTCCAAGTAACACGCTGACAGGTTTCTGCCCAAGCCAGGACTCCCGAGGACCAGCCTTTCATCCTGGTGACTCAGTTCTCCTTAAGAATCAACATCGAAAAGCCTTGGAGCCGAGGTGGACAGGACCTCACACTGTGATCCTTACAACACCCACCGCGGCCAAGCTGCTCGGTGACCTGTCGTGGCACCACCTCTCCAGGCTCAAGAGGACCCCAGAGCAGCATGACTTCTATAAATGTGAGGTGTTGGGCCCCACTAAGGTCCGCCTTAGCCGCCCTCCCCCTCCTCCTTCTCCTCCCGGCCCTGAGCAACCTACACCAACCCCCACCCGCTTATGTGTGGAGGTTCAAGTTCCGTGAAACCTACTACCAGAACGGCAAACAAGTCACCCGGCAGGTAGGATCTCAGGACTGCCCTCTGGTCGGATGCCAGACAAAGATCCGGATGACTGTCAACATCGGGTCAGTGTACAATGGTGGCCGACCCTATGCCTGTTTTGCTTATGACCAAGAGGACCCAGACAGGTGTGATCAAGATGTCAACACCTATGGGGTTTGCCGCTGGAGAGACTGTGTTGTCAATGATGCCTACAGGGGTGGCTCCTTTATCTGGGAAAATGGGGCCTTCCACATCTTAGTCCGGGATCCCTGGGACCAGCGATGGGTGAAGGGTGTTGTGAAAAAGCTATACTGGAGTAGTTGGAGCTCAACCCCTTCAGGGACCATTTACATCTCCCGGGAATATGTCTTGGCCCAAGAGGTCCAAGTCCAGGTATCTAACAGCATCCTACAGGCCGAACAGTCCCTTAAAGGGAAGCTGCCTGACTCCCCCCGGGGAGAAGTCCTATCTTCTTGACTCCGACTTATTCAACACACCCTACTATTCCTCAACGAGACCCACACCCTGCCCAATGTTTCACACTGCTTTCTATGCGCCTCTCTCCAAAGGTCTTTGATGGCTGCTGTCCCACTCACGACTTCTCCAAGATCCCAGGGGCAAGGTGAATGTCAGCCTCCCATGGCTGGCATTCCCCTTTGGGAACCCGAAACTCCAGAGCCCACCCTGCCCCCATGGATATGCCACCAGACCAGTAATCCAGTAACTGGAGGAGGAGTCACTTGGAACTGCACCCAAAACCACACCGCAGCCAGTCTCACCAAGGACAACCCGGGTACCTTCTTTTGGTGCAACGGCACCTTAAGCAACTGCATGAACTCCTCTGACCCTGGCCCTTGCTTCGTGGTCACAGTAGTTTCCCAACTAACCTTATATGGAGAGTCGGAGCTCGCATGGCTGCTCCCTCCATCCCGCCCCCAGGCCTGCCAGGCCGCCTTCCTCCCTGTCATGTTAGGGGTGAGTATCGCTACCTTAATAGCTCAATAGGCCTCGTGGGGAGGGGGGGCCTCCGGAACAGTCTGGTCACGGCTCAGGACTTTAATGACAAGCTCCAGTTAGCCCTGGAGTCTACTACTGCTTCTTTAGCATCCCTACAGCGACAGATAACATCAATAGCCCAAGTAGCCCTACAGAACCGGCGGGCCTTAGACCTTCTGACTGCAGAAAGAGGAGGAACCTGAATATTCCTTCAGGAAGAATGCTGCTACTACATCAACGACTCCAGAGTAG
>NW_005871903.1:138020-169197 GCF_000147115.1 Myotis lucifugus
CACACACACACACACACACACACACACACGGTGCTTCCATAGCTGACTCCTTCCTGGGCTCTCATCCCCTCAATCCTTCAGCCCTGCTGCCAACCACCCTCCCCCAGCCCCCCACTTGTTCCAAAGGCGGCCTCCATAGACATTGCCCAGCTGCCTGAGCAGGCGGCAGCTCTGCCAGCTCTCCTGGCTGCCAGGGCCTGCGGTCTCAGGAAAGGGTGGAACGGCCCCTCCAACCGCCCTGCCTGGCTCTCCCAGCCCTGCCCCAAGCCGTCCTGGCATCATCTGTTCCACCCCCAGGCAGCTCAGAGCCAGGCCCCATCTGCCCGGGGCACTGGCCTTTGTGGCTGGCGGGTAGGACTCTGGATCCGGGCCCACGCCCCCAGGCTCCGAGGTGCCAACCCTGCGGGGGAGTTGCTTAATGACCTTGTGAGCAGTAATTACACCCCAGGGCCCGCTCTTAATAACCACGTATTCTCCCTGTCAATGTGCCTTAATTGAAAATGAGTAGGCGATACAAGTTGCTGTGAAGTTGGCTGGCAAGGCCTTAACGTGATATTAATTGCAGTAATTAGTAGTCACTTTGTGTTGGAGTCATCTATAAATAGGGGGCCCATTAGTTTAGCAAAAGAGCATGATTTAAAATGCAAATAAAAGCCCAATTATACAGATAAATCACCCGTCTTTCCAGCCAATGAAGGGGAGGGGGCACTGCAGCCACTTTGAGGATACCTTGGTCAGTTCAGGGGCTCTGGACTCTTAGCACCACCTGCGCAGCCCATCTGGGCTGCTGTCCCTTTAAATGGGTTTGCCAGGCTCCCTCAGGAGGCTGTCACTCTTGGGGAGTCCCACTGACTCTTTCTGGGCACAACTGGTGGTCAGGCCCCCAAGTAGCTCCTCCCCCTGCCTGCTGATTGGTTCCTTCAGAGCAGTTTTTAAAGGGACAGTAGTGCAAGGTTATCTCTGAGCCCTGGAAGAATGGGCTGTGGTGTGTGTGTGTGTGTGTGTGTGTGTGTGTAGCGGGGGCGGGCCTTTCTGAAGGCAGCTCTTCACAGTCCAGACAGATGAACCGTGGACGCCACGTACTGTCCTGTGCTCCACATGAGCTAGAAAACAGACCCACAACATTGTTCTGGGGGTGAACAACCTAATCTCCACTCCTGCCTCCCACAAAAGCATTCATGGCAGTTACTGGAGGGAGAGGGGGTGGGATTTCTCTCAGGCTTTGGGCAAACACTGGGGGTGGGAATGACTGAAAAGAAGAGGTGCAGGTGGGAGGTGTAAGAGGGCTCAGCTTCAGGGCCGGGGGGACACTGTCCATTCAGCCTTTCTCTGAGGAAGCCACACTGCTCCCAGCCCCTTCTCCCACGCCCGCCCCCACTTCCAACCTCACCGCCAGGGCCGCTGCTGAGATGCCCTGGAGGCGTGGGTGCTCGTCCTTCCCTCCCAGGTCAGTGGAGCTGCTGGAGACCTGGTGCTCGGAGTCCCGATCTGAGCTCTTCCCGAGCCCATGCCACCTGCCACCAGCCCCTGCGCTGCCCAGAGCCGTCACTCCCCCAGGGACAGTTGAGGTTGGTGTTCTCCTGGGATTTGCATGTTAAGGAGGCAGAGCCTGAGCTAAAGCAGCCATCCCCAAGAACAGCAGTTGTCCGGTCCAAGGGGACGTTCCACCATTGCCCGAGAAATGAGGGGAAAGCAGGCAATCTGAGAGTCCGACCTTTTCATTTACCCTCTATTTGATTATCCTTTGATAACACAATGCTTATAACAGGTAGAAGTGCTTGTGATTTTTAATGTCCTATTTGACAAAGTAAAATATTGGCAATCCTATGAGGTCCTAAAAATAGTTTTTAGAAATATTGCCAGAGTATAAAATCCAAATGTCTGAGAGCTGCTGAGCTAAAAGACTGACTCAGGGACTTGAGGCTGATGAGTCAGCAGTGTGTGGGGAGAGCGGGAGGGGACGGTGAAATTGGGACGTGACGGGCAGAAGTTCCTCTCTCTGAAATAGCACCGGAGACGGCTAGATCCTGGCTAAGGGCCTGGAAGGAGGCCCGGGCCGGTCCCATCGGATCTGCCTACATTACAGACGAGGCCCATTTCCTAATCTGTAAGTGACTAGGCCCAGCCACAGTGAGGTGGGGCCCAGGCTCTGGCCATCACACACTGAGGGCGCCTCTTACCTTTCCCCACCAGCCCTTCGTCTGTGTTGGCCCTAAAGCAAGAACCAGAGTAGATGTCCCAGGATAGGCGAGGTAGGTCTTGACCCGCTGTTTCTACTTTTTCTGCAACAGAGATGATTTGTTTCCTCCCGAAATGTAGAAAACAGCCCTGCTGACGATCAGACCAAAAAGTTCCCGAAGGAGCAGAGACCATGCACAGAAGAGCACACACAAGGCCACTCCAGGCCAGTCTCTGAGCGATGGCGCTTCCCTACCAGCGACAGTTCACCACTGTTTTAACCCTCCCACCTCCTCGATAGAAACGAAGATCCCTGTGACTGAATTGCTCTCCTTCTTAAAGGCACCCAACCCCAGACTGGCCTCTGCTTCCCCACCCTCCTCTACCAATCGCTGAGCACCACCCCAAACCCTCCAGGCAGCCCCTCTCAGAACCCTCCTCCTGAGCTGCTCCAGAGTCCTCCGGTGTGCTCTCTGTGCTGCAGCTAAATAAACCAAACTTTTTTCTTTTTAATCCTCACCTGAGGGTGTTTTTCCCCATTGCTTTTCAGAGAGAGTGGAAGAGAGAGAGAAAAATATCTACGTGAGAGACACACATTGACTGGTTGCTTCCTGCATGCACCCCGACTGGGGGCGGGGAGTGAACCTGTGACCCTTCAGTCCACCGGCTGATGGTCTATGGACTGAGCAACCGGCCAGGCTAAACCGAACTTTTTTAAATTACACCTGTGTTCCTGGTGGCATTTGGCTGTTGGGTTTTGAACATCCAACAGTTACTTGAACTGCACTGTTCCAGGCGATGTGGTGATGAAGAAAAGCCATGAATATCAAAACTGTGTGACTTAGGATAGACATACAATATGATCAGTGGAATAGAATTGAGAGTCCAAAAATAAAATGTGTTCATGATCAACTGATTTTTCCACAAGGGTGCCAAGACCATTCAATGGAGAGAAAGCATCATCTTTTCAACAGATGGTGATGGAACAACTAGATAGCCACATACGAAAGAATGAAGTTGGACCCTTACCTCACATCATATACAAAAAATTCACTCAAAATAGATTGAAGACCTAAATCTAAAAGCTAAAGCTATAAAATTCTTGCCCTAACCTGTTTGGCTCAGTGGATAGAGCGTCGGCCTGCGGACTGAAGGGTCCCGGGTTCGATTCCGGTCAAGGGCATGTACCTTTGTTGTGGGCACATCCCCAGTAGGAGATGTGCAGGAGGCAGCTGATCGATGTTTCTCTCTCATCAATGTTTCTAACTCTCTATCCCTCTCCCTTCCTCTCTGTAAAAAAGATCAATAAAATATTTTTAAAAAGCTATAAAATTCTTAAAAGGAAACATAGGGATTAATCTTCAGAAGCTCAGATTTGACAATAGATTGGTTGCACAAGCAACAAAAGAAAAATAAATTGAACTTAATGAAAATTAGAAACATATGTGTTTCAGAGGACACTATCAAGGAAGTGAAAAGACAACCCATACAATAAGAGAAAACATTTGCAGATCAGATGTCCAATAGGGGACTTGTATCTCAAATAAAGAACTCCTACAACTCAATAAAAAGACAACTTTAAAATGGGCAAAAGGTCTTCATAGATTTTTTTCCAAGGAAGATATACAGATGGCCAATAAGCACATAAAAAGACACTTGACATCATTAGTCTGCAGGAAATGCAAACCAAAACTACAATGAGATATCATTTCACACCCACTAGATGGCTATGATCAAAAGTCAGATAACAAGGGTTGATGAGCATATGGAGAGATCCGAACACTCAAATACTTGTAGTGGGAATATAAAATAGTGCAGCCACTTGGAAAGTAGTCTGGCATCAAAAGTTAAACATCGTCCTCGCCAGTTTGGCTCAGTGGATAGAGCATGGGCCTGCGGACTGAAGTGTCAAGGGTTTGATTCTGGTCAAGGATATGTACCTCGGTTGCAGGCTCCTCCCTGGCCCAGGCCCTGTTCAGGCATGTGCAATGTGTTTCTCTCACATTGATGTTTCTCTGTCTTTCCCTTTCTCTTCCACTTTCTAAAAATCAATGGAAAAATATCCTTGGGTGAGGATTTAAAAAAAAAGTTAAACATAGAGTTGTCATTTGACCCAGCAATTCCACTCCTAGGTATTGTGAGCCCTGAGAAAGAAGATACCTACTAAGAAGGGCTCCTTGGTGGCTAACTGGGCCAAATTTTAAAACAAACAAAAACGAGCCTAGCAGTCATTTCTATACAGGGGCCTCTCATGCTAACTGCACTTCAGGAAAAAGCCTGCCCTGAAGATCTGCCTCTGCACTGAACTGCCTGCCTGCACATGTTCCTGCCACCTGAGCCAGCCATTATGGAAGAGTTCCTGGAATCTTATTTCAACCAATAGGATTGAGACTCTTCCTGTCCAGTTGGAGCTGTGTAGCTATATCCCTGCATCTTCACTGACCAATCAGAACCACTCCATTCTGACCAGTCAGAGTAGTACCTTTGGACCAATCAAGCTGCAAAGATTTGGAGTCCTCATTTGCATAAGGATGCACAAATCACAACCAGGGGTGAGGGCTTCTGCCTAAGATGTCTTGCCAAAGTAAAGCAGACTAGCACAGGAACAGAGCAGACTGGCACAGAGCAGAGCTGTCTAGTCAGAGAGCGGCCTTGCCCCAAGATCACCCAGTCCCAGAGCTGCTTCACAACCATGCTGTACCACAAATGAGATGTTTGCACTAAATAAAGTCTCTTTCACCACACCTCAAATTGAGGATCCTGGTTGGCATTAAAATGATTAACAGTATATATATCCAAGAGAAATGAAGACATATCCTATATAATAAAAGCCTAATATGCTAAGTGTCTGATCAACCAGTCAGCCGTTCAATCAAAGCATAATATGCTAATGATATGCTAAGGCTGCTCAACCATTCGCTATGATGTGCACTGACCACCAGGGGGCAGACACTTCGACCTTTAGGTTAGCTTGCTGCTGGGGTTTGGCCAATTGGGACTGAGCAAGACGGGCTAGACATGCCCTGGAGCCCTCCCAAGTCCCCTCCCCAGTTGGCCAACCTCCCACATCCCTCTCCAGCCCTAATCATGCACCAGAGGTCCCTCGGCATGGCCTGCGCCTTCTCGCAATCCCAGACCCCTCAGGGAATGTTGAAGAGCCAGTTTTGGCCTGATCCCGCAGGTCAGGCTGAGGGACCCCACTGGTGCATGAATTTGTGCACCGGGCCTCTAGTGTCCACATAAAAACTCGTACACAAATACTTATGGCAGTGTTATTTACAATAGCCAAAGGTGGAAACAATACAAATGTCTAACTGATAAAGGGATAAAGAAATTGTGGTGGAGGATTCCAAGATGGCAGTGGATTAAGTGGAAGCTACACTGACACTCTCCCAGGACCAAATTGGAATTACAACTAAATTATAGAAAGACCATCCTTAATCATCAACTGAAGACTGGCTGGAGAGAACACTGATAACCAAGGATGTAAAGTGGAGATCACACAGAAACTGACAGGAAGTGCAGACGCAAGAGAGCTGGCCAGGCTCCCACAGAGCAGCTGAAGTCCTGGAGGGATATCTCAGCTGTGGGGGGTTCCCACTGAGAACTCTGGGGTCTAATCTTGAAACTGGGTTCCCCAGCTCAGAGCACCAGAACTGAGAAAATTGTCCACATAACATCTGGCTGTGAAAAGCAATGGGGTTTCTGTCTGCCAGGGAGAGATGGCTGGAAATGCAGGCACCCTCTTAAAAGGCCAACACACAAAATTTCATGTGCAGCCATTCACCTTGGGCTGTGGCAAGGGGAGGGCAGAGTGGACTATAGCTGTGTGAGGAGAGTCCAGGGTTGGGGGCTCTGGAGGTAGAGCTTGGAGGGCTGCCTCCTGGATTCCTGTGCTGAGTCATTCCCCATACTGCAGAGGACATCTTTCTCAGGCAGACCTTAACCATCCAGGCAGCTTGTGCCTGGGGGTGAGCAGTTGCCCCACCCACTGGAAAACCTCTCACCCTACCCTGCGGAGTTTACGCCTTGCTATGATCTACAGCCTGATGCTCATTAAGAGACTGAGCATAACAATCAGCCTGCAGAAAAAGGCAGTTTTCTGGGTGTTTTGAGTCTTTGCCTGATCTGCTTCTGGACCAGGGTCTAGGAAAACAAACCTTGGTGCGCATCTCGGTCCTTTCCAAATGCACCCAGTCCCAGCAGAGGGAGCCACAAGCTGTGGATTGCTGAGAGCTCCAAACAGGGCACTCAGGGGCAGTCACAAACGTCTGACATTGTCCTGCACCAGAGACCCCCCAAAAGACTGGGAGTCCTAGCAGATCTAATACATAGAAACAAACCCAAACAGGCAGTCAAAGTGGAGAGACAAAAAACAAGCCCCAAATGAAAGAACAAGAGGATTCTCCAGAAGAAGAGCTAAATGAAATGGAGTTAAGCAATTTTTCAGATATAGAGTTCAGAATCATGATTACAAGAATGCTCAACAGCATGCAAAAAGATATAGAAACTATGAAAAATGACCAGTTGAAAATAAAAAATGACATAGCAGTAATAAAGAATACATTGGCCCTAGCTGGTTTGGCTCAGTGGATAGAGTGTCGGCCTGCAGACTGGAGGGTCCTGGGTTCAATTCCAGTCGAGGGCACATGCTCGGATTACAGGCTTAATCCCCAGTAGGGGGTGTGCAGGAGGCAGCCAATCAATGATTCTCTCTCATCATTGATGTTTCTATCTCTCTCTCCCTCTCCCTTCCTCTCTGAAATCAATAAAAATACTTTTTTTAAAAGAATACATTGGAAAGAATAAACAGCAGATTAGAGGAAGCTGAGGATCAGATCAGCAAATTAGAGGACAGGGTAGAAAAAAAATCAGTCAGAGAAGCAAAAAGAAAAAGCAAAGAACATGAGGACAGTTTAAGGCAGCGGTTCTCAACCTTTGGGTCTCGACCCCTTTGGGGGTCGAACGACCCTTTCACAGGGGTCGCCTAAGACCATCGGAAAACACATATTTTTGATGGTCTTAGGAACCAAGACACTGCTCCTCTATCCGTCTCCAGGCGGGTCCACCCACATGCAGATACGCCCACATACGAGTACCCAGCGTGATGACATCATCGCGCCAACCCCATCACATACACCCCGTACAAATACAGGTGTATGTGACAGGGTTGGAGCCATAATGTACTTATGTGGACCAGTCACACATGTGTAGAGAGCAGCTACTGTGTAGAAAGCAGTTGCTGTGTTGAAAGCAGCTACTCTGTTAAAAGCAGCTACTGTGTTGAAAGCAGCAGTATTGGAGGTAAAATGACACTTCATGAATTATAATTACTGGGTAAATGTAAAATCATGTACTGTAAAATATCTGTACCATGGGAACTTAATCTGGATGCTGATCGGTCTTTTTATATTCAGCTGTGGTTGATGTGAATACTGCCCCCTTGTGATAGTAACAGGTAAGTAAAAAAAACAACACAGAATGGTAAATCATAGGACACTTTAATGAACTGTATTGACTTAACTATGCCATGTATCATCTTTTGTATTATTAAAGCTATTGTCTTATATTATTTTCATTAGCAAACCATCCCATGACAATGGATCATGTAGAGAAGAACATTAAGAAAAGAAAATATAGTGAGGATTTTTTACAGTATGGTTTTACCTCAATAATTACAGCAGGAATTGAGAAACTGCAATGTGTTATTTGTTGTGAAGTTCTATCAGCCGAATCTGTGAAGCCAAACAAACTAAAACACAATTTTGATAGCAAGCATCCGAGCTTTGTCGGCAAGGATACCAACTATTTTAGAAGCAAAGCTGATGGACTCAAGAAAGCCAGACTTGACACTGGTGGCAAGTACCACAAACAAAATGTAGCAGCCATTGAAGCTTCATATTTGGTGGCACTCAGAATCGACAGAGCTATGAAATCTCACACCATTGCTGAGGATTTACTGTTGCCAGCAGCCAAAGACATTGTTTGGGTTATGATCGGAGATGAATTTGTTACAAAATTGAGTGCAATTTCCTTATCTAACGACACTGTCCGCAGAAGAATAGATGACATGTCTGCTGATATTCTTGATCAGGTAATCCAGGAAATTAAATCTGCTCCACTTCCAATATTTAGTCTCCAGCTTGATGAATCTACAGACGTTGCAAACTGTTCACAGTTACTGGTTTACGTGAGGTATATTATGATGGCGACTTTAAAGATGAGTTTCTTTTTTGCAAACCTCTTGAAATGACAACTACTGCACGTGATGTATTTGACACCGTTGGTTCATTTCTGAAAGAGCATCTCTTGGAAAAAGGTTTGTGGTGTTTGCACAGATGGTGCTCCAGCTCTGCTAGGATGTCGATCTGGATTTCGATGTTTGGTACTGAATGAGTCACCAAAAGTCATAGGAACTCACTGTATGATTCATCAGCAAATATTAGCAACAAAGACGCTGCCCCAAGAGTTAAAAGAAGTAATGAAACGTGTCATAAGTTGTGTCAATTTTGTAAAGGTGAGCACTTTAAACAGTCTACTGTTTTTGCAACTGTGCAATGAGTTGGATGCTCTGAACAATGCTCTGCTATTTCACACTGAAGTGAGATGGTTGTCAAGAGGGAAAATTTTAAAACGTGTTTTTGAGCTTCGTGATGAACTCAAAACGTGTTTTTTTAAAATATACATTTTATTGATTTTTTACAGAGAGGAAGGAAGAGGGATAGAGAGTTAGAAACATCGATGAGAGAGAAGCATCGATCAGCTGCCTCCTGCATACCCCCTACTGGGGATGTGCCCGCAACCAAGGTACATGCCCTTGACCAGAATCGAACCTGGGACCCTTCAGTCCCCAGGCTGACGCTTTATCCACTGAGCCAAACTGGCTAGGGCTCAAAAACGTTTTTTAATCAGAAAGCAAGACCACAGTTCGAGGCACTTTTTGGCAATAAAAGTGAACTGCAGAAAATAGCTTACTTGGTTGACATCTTTGCCATCTTGAATGAGTTAAATTTATCACTGCAAGGATGAAATGCAACATGCCTCGATTTGTCTGAAAAGATCTAATCACTCCAAATGAAACTTCAGCTTTGGCAAAAAAAAATTGATGAAAATAAAATTTACATGTTGCCTACCTTATCTGTTTTCTTTGAGGAACATGACATTGAACCAGACAAAAGGATTATGATGATAATTTCTGTGAAAGAACACTTGCACATGCTTGCAGATGAAATTTCATCATACTTTCCAAATCTACCTGACACCCCATTTGCACTTGCCAGAAGCCCATTCACAGTCAAAGTTGTAGATGTTCCTGAGACAGCACAAGAGGAATTCATTGAACTTATTAACAACAATGCAGCGAGAACTGATTTCTCTACAATGCCAGTTACAAAATTCTGGATCAAGTGTTTGCAGTCATATCCTGTTCTGTCTGAGACTGTTGCACCTTCTTCTTCCATTTCCAACAACATATCTTTGTGAAACAGGGTTTTCCAGCTAGTTGGTTATCAAGTCTAAATACAGAAGTAGACTTGTTGTGGAAGATGATCTTTGTTGTGCTCTTGAAAAGACTTCCCCAAGAATTTCTGATTTGGTGAGAAAGAAGCAATCTCAACCTTCGCACTGACGTTGACTTTTTACGCATACTGTCACAAAATGTAGCAATGTACTTTACTGTTGTTATATTAAGACTGTTACCCATGCTACACCATGCTTCAAGACAAAATTTCATTTATTTGTAATTAAAAATAAATATTTCACAATATATAATTACATATTGTTTTTGTGATTAATCACTATGCTTTAATTATGTTCAATTGTAACAATGAAAATACATCCTGCATATCAGATATTTACATTACGATTCATAACAGTAGCAAAATTACAGTTATGAAGTAGCAAGGAAAATAATTTTATGGTTGGGGGTCACCACAACATGAGGAACTATATTAAAGGGTCACGCAGCATTAGGAAGGTTGAGAACCACTGGTTTAAGGGAGCTATGCAACAAATGTAATGATATCCACATCATAGGAGTACCAGAAGGTAAAGAAACTGAGCACGGTATAGAGAACCTATTTGAAGAAATTATATCAGAAAACTTCCCTAACCAGGTGAAGGAAAAAGGCACACAAATTCAGGAGGCACAGAGAGTGCTAAGCAAGAAGAACCAAAAAAGGCCTATGCCCAAACACATCATAATTAAAATGCCAAAGAGAGTATTTTAAAGGAAGCAGGAGAAAAGCAACCTGTTACCTACAAAGGAGCTCCCATAAGGCTTTCAGCTGATTTATCATCAGAAACTACAGGCCAGAAGGGAAGGGCATGAAGTATTCAAGGTAATGAAAAGCAAGGATCTGAAACCAAGACTGCTCTATCCAGCAAGTCTATCATTCAAAATAGATGGTGAAGTGAAGTTTCCCAGACAAAAAAAAAAAAAAAAAAAAAAAAAAAAAAGGCTAAAGGAGTGACCAAACCAACATTGCAAGAAATGCTAGATCAAACATTTCTGTGCCTTACTCATCAGTAGTGTTGTCTGCCCAGGGTATCCTATATAATAAAAGCCTACTATGCTAAGTGTCTGGTCATCCAGTTGGCCATTCAACCAATCAAAGCGTAATATGCTAATGATATGTTAAGGAAGCTCAACCGCTCGCTGTGACGTGCACTTACCACCAGGGGGCAGACAGTTGACCAGTCGCTATGACATGCACTGACCCCCAGGGGGCCGACACTCTAACCCAGGGGTGGGCAAACTTTTTGACTCGAGGGCCACAATGGGTTCTTAAACTGAACCGGAGGGCCGGAACAAAAGCATGGATGGAGTGTTTGTGTGAACTAACATAAATTCAAAGTAAACATCATTACATAAAAGGGTACAGTCTTTTTTTTTTTTTTAGTTTTATTCATTTCAAACGGGCTGGATCCGGCCCTCGGGCCGTAGTTTGCCCACGGCTGCTCTAACCAGTAGGTTAGCTTGCTGCTGGGGTCCAGCCAATCGGGACTGAGTGAGATGGGCTGGACATGCCCTGGAGCCTTCCTGCGGTCCCTCCCTAGCTGTCCAACCTCCCGCGTCCTTTCCCAGCCCCAATTGTGCACTGGTGGGGTCCCTCGGCCTGACCTGTGCCCTTTCGAAATCCAGGCTATGGGACCCCTTCTCTGAGTGCATGAATTTCATGCACCGGGCCTCCAATTAGGTATAAAAGCCTCTCTTACATAATGGACCGAGAATGTGAATGGGCAATCAGAATACAAAATTCTAATCCTGGCTCTGTCATTAACAAGTTACATAATCTAGAACAAGTCATTTTTGTTTGTTTGTTTTTATTTTTTTGTGTTTTTTTTTTTATTGTTGTTGTTAATCTTCACCCGAGAATATTTTTCTATTGATTTTTAGAGAGAGAGGAAGAGAGAGGAAGAGACAGAGAGAGAAACATTTATTGGTTGCCTCCTGCACGCACCCCAACCAGGGCCAGGGATCGAGCCTGCAACCAAGGTAAGTGCCCTTGGTTGCAGGAATCAGGACCCTCCAGTCCATGGGCCAATGCTCTATCCACTGAGCCAAGACTGCTAGGCTTTTTTGGGGGGGGGAAGGGGGTTAAGTCATTTTTAAGAATGACTTTTACAGACTCAATTTTTATATCCTTTCAATAGGAGTGTTGGGCTATAATAGTTTTGAAAGGCATTTGTCACTTCTCCAGGAATAAAGAGCCTTCTGTGTTCCGAGTATCACGCTGGACACTTGGAATGTGCTGCTGGACGGCAGACTTGGAATCTGCCCTCATGGAGCTTACATTGCAACGGGGACGACACATTTATTTAAAATTGACATGAATTTATAGGCACAACAGATGGACCAAGAAAAGGAACAATGTGCTTTGGAGCACGTGACCAACATTCCTTCCATGTTGTAAATACTGAGGACGATGTTTTATTTTCTCTGGGGAAAAACCCAGAATTCACAGGAGGAGAAATCATAACATGAGAAAGTCTGGCTCCTGGTTGTGGGTGAAGCTTGGCAATGGGTGAAAAGCTAATTGGCATCGCCTCCCTGACTCTCAGCTTTCCAAGAATGTAAGGTCAGATGAAGGCGCACAGACACCTCACTAGCCCACACTGATACCCAACCGAAACAAAAGGTGGTTAACATGGAAAGGGTCGTGGTAGGTAGGGTGGCAACTTATTCTCCTACATTTCTCCTAACGCAGTGTGATTTGGGTTGAATATGAGTCAAAACTTCCTGCCTGGTGTGTACTGAGCAAGACCTGGTCCTTGGACATTCACAATAATGATGGACCATACACAGCTGGTCATCTGCTCAGAGAGTTTAGCTAGAGATAAAAAGATGTACCACATAACTTCTGAGGTTCCTATACACCCTCCAAGCCTATGAAAATGACTGTATAAGAAATAAGAATATGCCAAAACTGGTTTGGCTCGGTGGATAGAGCGTCGGCCTGCGGACTGAAAGGTCCCAGGTTCGATTCCGGTCAAGGGCATGTACCTGGGTTGCGGGCACATCCCCAGTAGGAGATGTGCAGGAGGCAGCTGGTCAATGTTTCTCTCTCATCGATGTTTCTAACTCTCTATCTCTCTCCCTTCCTCTCTGTAAAAAATCAATAAAATATATTTTTAAAAAAAAGAAAAGAAATAAGAATAAATGTAGGCAATTAAAATCCCTCTGATTTATAAATGTGAAAAAAATAAAATATGGTATATTGTACAATGGAATGGTATTCAGCCCTAAAAAGGAATGAAGTATTGCTCCACGCTACAACATGGATGATCCTTGAAAACATCATGCTCATGAAGGAAGCCAACCAGAAAGACCACATGTTATGTGACTTACATGAAATTTCCAGACTAGGCAGATCTGCAGAAACAAAGTAGGTTAGTGGTTGCTCATGGCTGAGAGGAGTGAGGGATGGGGCGAGAGCTGAAGAGAACAGGGCTTCTTTTCAAGGTGAAGGAAATGTTCTGAAATTGATTGTGGTGATGGTTGCGCCTATCTGTGAATATTCTAATTCAATACTATTGGATTTTACACTTTAAGTGGATAAATCGTATGGCATGTAAGTTACATCTCAATAAAACTGCTTCAAAGAAAGTAGAGCCAGGGCCTTCCCCCGGAGGCTCCATTCTGGAGGAGAAGGTCTGCAGGAATCAGATCACAGACACAGTTCCCATGGGCACGGGGCCGTGGCAAAGCCCGGGGCCAGGAGACCGCACCGAGGGCGCCCTCGCAGGGGCTGGGGAGCTGGTCAGCAAGGCTGCTCTGGGGACGTGATTCTTTTAACACCGGTTTTTATTTTACAGCTTTAATGAGTTGTTTTTTTTTAATGTTTTGGCCATAATTTTATTTAACATAAAATAACCCCTCCAACTTTACTGAGGGGTTGACCGCGTCCATGACCAAACCCGCCTCTGAGCGGCATTTGGTTGTTGACCCAGCCCCAGCCCCGGCCGGCATTCTCCTCGGCGGGTGGGGGGAGGGGCACATCACTCTCCCTCTGTGGGTGTCTCTGTCAGCTTCCCCTCCTGTGAATCGCAGGTCACTCCCCGTCCAGATCTTTGGGCGGCCAGTCTCAGGGCGGCTGCGGCGCAGGGTGGCGGGCACGATCTCGGGGGGCAGGTGCAGGTAATCGCGGAGGTACTGGATGCCCTCGTTGGTGAGGTACCAGTAGGAGTGTCTCCAGGCAAACTGTTCCTTCACGTAGCCCCGGGACTTGAGAGACTGCAAGACAGAAAACTGTGGCTGAGACCTAACCAGAGGCTTGACGCTAGGAACGCGGTGCATGGGGAGCTGGCTGCGCAGTAGGCAGGTGTTCAGGTGCATCTACCTCACGGCCTGTCAAGGCAGCAAGCAGCGCGGGCTGTCCTGACCTCCTGGGCTTGGCCTTGAGCAGCCGCAGAAAACCCCTCCATCGGCACCCACTCCAGCAGCGCCCGGCCGGCTACCTGCATGGCCTTCATGACGTGGAGATTGGGCACGTTCTTGTCCGCCAGCTCGGGGTGCTTGGGCATGTGCACGTCCTTCTTGGCCACCATCACCCCCTCCTTGAAGAGGAGCTCGTAAATGGCAACCGGTTCTTTCGGGGCATCTGGAGCCAGAACTGCAAAGCAACGAGTTACATTTTATAGATCATAACACTCACCATCTCACATGGACAATATTTGGTGAATTTACTGTGTGCTGCCACCATCAACCATAACACAGTTTAGAACATTTTCCTCACCCCAAAAAGACTCCTTAAGCTCAAATACAGCCAATGCCATTCCCTGCGACTACTAATCTACTTTCTGCTTCTGCTCTGCCTTTTCTGGAAATTTCATATGAACAGATTACAACACGGCGTCGGCTGTCCGGCTTTGGAGGCCCGTGTTGCCGAGGTGCCCATGCCCAGCCTCTCTGTGGCTGACTAGCTCTCCCCTGAACGGACAGACCGCTTTGTTCCTCAGCCCCAGCGGGGGCACTCAGGCTGCCTCCAGTTTGGGGCTCTTATGAATAAGCTGCTGTGAGCGTTTCACACACGTCTTTGTGCGTTTTCCTCTCTCTTGGAGAGATGCCTAGGAGTGGAATTGCTGAGTCATACGGGAAATTTAACTTCTTTAAAGACTTTCTTTCCATCCTGGCTGGTGTGGCTCAGTTGGTTGAGCATCATCCCGGCCACCAAAGGTCACGGGTTCAATTCCACATCAGGGCACATGCTTGGGTTTTGAGTTCAATCCCCAGTAGGGGGCGTGCGGGAGGCAGCCGATCAAAGATATTCTCTCTCTCTCTCTCTCTCTCTCTCTCTCTCTCTCTCTCTCTCTCTCCCTCTCTCAAAAAATTTTAATTTAAAAATAAAAAAGCCTTTATTTTCCAAAGTCCCACCATTTCTACTTTCTCTGGGGAAATGACATGTAAGCTGAGACCGAACAGGGGAGAAGGAGCGGCCTTGCAGTGTGAGGGATGGTGTGTGAAGGCCCCGAGGCCCGGGAGGGTAAACGCTTACCTGGATAGAGGAGCTGTGTCCCCTAGGAAAAACGGGTGAGGTTCTTTACATTGAACTCGAAAATACGAAACTGTGAGGACACAAAAACGAGTGCGAGGACTAGAGAGAATGTGTCACATCAGGAACCTGCGGGAAGGGACCAGCAGCCACAAGCAGGGGTGGGGCTCCCAGAAGCTGAGAGCAGCTGACGTGAGGAGCGGGAAGGCTCCTGGGGCCTGTGTCTTGGGGCTGCAACTTTACTTGCCCTGGAGGCAGTGAGAACCCCTGGGGGCCTGGCGCTGCCAGGGCGGGAGGCCCTGGGGACCGTGCAGAGACTGGGTTAGAGGAGGGAGAGACAGGGACAGTCACTCTGCTGTGACCGCAGTCATCCAGGCAAGATGCCAGGAGCTGGAGATGGTGAGGGGCGGGGCGTGGTGACGGACTCGGGGGCGAGATGGAGGAGTCCAGCACGTCTCCAGGTGTCTGGCTTGGGCTGAACCCGGGGGAAGCTGCAGACGGGACAGCACTCTGTCGGGGAGGAGGGGAGGTGCCGAGGTGTCCATTATAGACACTCGGGTTCGAGAGCCTGTGCGCAGGGCCTGCCCCTGGGAGAGCAGCGTGTGGACTCGTGTCCTCGGGAGCGGCCCCTCCTTGTGAAACACGCCCCTGATGTAGGGAGCCCCCCATCTGTCTTGTTCCAAGTACGGGACAGCCCCTGAGAGCTGTGCCTTTCAACAAGCCCCTGAGGTTTGGGAACGATCGCATCACATGACACACCAAAGGGTGTCCTCCGGGCTGGCTCTCTGCCTCGTCCCGGCTTTGCCCTCCGCCCCCTTCTGGTGTCTGGGCCCAGCGATCCCGCATCCAGAGAACAAGGGTTCCCCCGCCCCAGAGTCTGCTAGCCCCCACTCTCCACTGTCCTCTGCACACTCCCGATTTGCAGCTGGGCATGTCATGCCTTCCCAACGCTGCTTGCAGCTGGATGTGGCCATAGGACTGAGTCTGGACCCCAAGTGGCGGTGTCTTTCCAAGAAGTAAAGGGGGGAGATGTGGCCTCATAGCTCCTCTTCCTGACAGTGGGGTGCAGGTGTGATGTCTGAGCTCCAGCAGCAACCCTGGATCCTGGAGTGGGAGTGACCTCGGGAATGGAAGCCGCACACGATGGAGCAAGAAGATAGAAGCCCGACAGGACCTGCATTGTCCAACTTCACGTTCCATTCTGCGGTGAGCAGAACGCAGAACACAAAGCGAAAGGCACCCCAAAGTGTGTGAGCAGAGCCTGAGCCTGCACCGAGCGCCATGCCAGCCTCTGCCCACCTCTGGACATCAGCGGACAAGGACATGCTTCCATTGTGAGCAACCACCTGAGGGCTTTCTGCTCTCTGCGCTGGTTCTGCCCTAATACCTGGGTCTGAAACCCAGTCCCACCTCCTCCTTTCCTTGCCAGGTCCCTATGTGGCCAGGATGGGTGAGTGTTGGTTCCCACCCCCACCCTCACCCTGAGAGTGGCCCCACAGGCAACCCACAGACATGGCAGAGCCGGGATTGCAAACCCAGGCCATTCTGCCTTACGTCTCACCGGCTCATACTGTCTGATTGTCTATGGCCAACTCCAAACCGAGTGCTTCACACTGTGCTCTATTTCTCATGGGTTCGCGGGCTCACCAGGCATTTCTAACTGAGGGTCCCTCATGAGGCTGCGGTCAGATGGCGCCGGGGCAGGCGTCATCTGGAGGCTGGACGGGGCTGGACGTCCAAGGCGACTTCCTCCCGCCTGGCAGGTGGTGCGGGCTGTGAGCCCAGCAGGGGCTGTTGGCAGGCCCCTACCTGCTCCTCACAGCGTGGAGGCAGCATTCCCAGAAGTCTCCGGGAGTGAGCATCCCGAGACCCTGCAGAAGCCACCAGGCTTCTAAGGCACCAGCTCCTAAGCCACGCGCGTCGCTGCTGCCATGTGGCCTGGGCCAGCGCAGGCCCAGGGAGGACGAGCAGGGGTGACTACCAGGAAGCAGGGCTCACCGGGCCACCTGATTGGATAGGAGCCCAGCGCTGCGTTCAGAGGCGCAGACGGGCAGCAGCGGCGTCCACCCGCTGACTGGGAGCCCGGGAATGGGTGAGCTCTGTGCGCTCCGAGTGTGTGTGCGGCATGCGTGGGCCTGTGCAGTGCACGTTGCGCGTTAGGGGGATGTCTATGTGGTGTGTGCTGTGTGGCAGGAGCAGTGTGGGAGTGGGGTGACACATGTGTCTGCACGTGGTTGGGAGCTGGAGCTGGCAGAGAATGTGGACTCGGGAGGGTGTGTCTAAATCAGTCTTCAGCGGTCTGGGTCCCTTGCCGGCTGCTTCCCACTTTCCTCCGGCAGAGCCTCTGCCAGCGCCAGGCAGGGAGGAAGGCACCAGAGGCCCGCCGGGGGGAGGGGCTGGGCCGGGGCCTCCTCGCTGCCCACTCACAGGGCAGCAGGTCCGGGTGGGGGTCCCAGTGAGGAGGGCGGGGCTTCTGAACGCCTCCTCCCCTGCAGCTCCCAGAGGCAGCTCTTGTCCCACCTCCGCCCCAAGCAGGAGGCCTCTGAGGAGGGAGTGTGGGCCCTGGGGTCCCAGATGCAGAGATCACGGGGTTCCACTCCTGCCACACGACTGTGGGCAGGTCCCTTGCATGCTCTGAGCCAACCAGAAGGGCTGGATTGGACCCCTTAGATTTCATGCCGCCCAGCACCGGGCAGACTCCACTCAGCCTCCCTTGCACTCGCTCTCATTCACGTTCTACCTGTGAACCCCGGAAGGGCCCACAGAGACAGGACAGCACCTACGCCCCAGAGGTGACCTCAGGCAGACTCCTGAGCCAGAGGCCCCCCTCCGTCAGGCAGGGCCCAGCAGTGGCAGGGGAGGGAGCAGAGGGGAGCTCATCTTCCTGGAATATTAATGGCCCGTCAGGAGTGCTGGGCCGAGCTGAGCAGCAATCTGCCTTTATTAAGGAGGCAGGCAGCAGCTGGAGCCCATGGGCTGGACAGGAGGGAGGAAGGCAGCAGCAGCTGGCAGGGCCCGGAGGGGGGGCGGGGCAGCAGGTAGACAGCTGAGGAGGTGCCTCCTCACCCCCTCCCCGCCCCTGCCACCTGCCCTCCCACCTGTGCCTCAGAGCCCCCTCCCACCTCAGCCTCTGTGCCTACCCCTACCCCACACCCTCACCTCCTCTGCTCCTCGTCCAGGAAGCCCCTGGCAGTCATGCCTGGCTGGGAATCCGCATGGCCTCCACTGAGCTGGGCTGTCACCTGCGCATCCTTCTCTAGCCCGGAGGTTCTCCGCCTACAGCGCGAGGTCACACCGGTGCCTGAGAGTCATGGTCCCGATGCCACCCCCCCTCTCCCCCCCCCCGGACCCTCCTGCACCCGAAGGCCTTGTGGGGATGTCAGGGTTCATTTCCCAGGTGCTCCCACATGCAGCGCTGAGACACCTGCCTGGCCTCGGGGACCCCCTGCCCAGCACCCACTGCCGCTCCTGAGTGCTGGCACTTCCCGTGCTCACAGGAAGCACAGCGCCTCCTCATCACACACTCACTGAACCTCACAACCATTCAGGGGCCCAACTGTGATGCCCAGTTCACAGATGGGGAAACTGGGGCACAGAGAGGTGCAGTAACAGGCCCAAGATCGCACCAACGCAGCAGTGCGCTCTGAGCCGGGCTCCTAACCCCTCGGCCAGGTGCCTGGGGGCGGGGCCTGTGAGGAGAGAGGTCCTTTGGGGGAGGACAGAGGCAACCAACTCGAAGCAGCGCCAGGGAGTGCAGGTCCCGGGAGAGAGCGAGAGAGCCAAGCGCTCCAGCCCCACCAAAGGCCGGCCGCCAAGAGCTGGCCCGGGTTCCTGAGGCCTCAGAGGCTGCTCCTGTGCCCACATTACTGAGGGGCCTGCGGCTGGGCGTGGGGAGGGAAGGGGCCGGGCAGCTTCTCAGGCCAGTGTGGGTAGAGGATGAGGAGGGTCCCTGGGGCTGGGTGGGAGGGCTTCCTGCTTGACGGATGCCCTGGACACTTGGGGTGCACGGGGTGGCGCAGGTGTGGGGGCCGCCTGTGAGCCCGAGCCCACGGTGCCTGGCCACGCTGCCCCGGGCCCCCGAGGCCCTCTGCTCACGGGAAGCAGCGCACACCGGCCGCACAGCTGTGGTTCCTCTGTTGGCTAGGGGGGAGCACCCACAGCCAGGCCAATTGCACTCATTTATTTATTTTATTTTTTAAAACATATTTTTATTGATTTCAGAGAGGAAGGAAGAGGGAGAGAGAGATAGAAACATCACTGATAAGAGAGAATCATTGATTGGCTGCCTTCTGCACCCCCCTATTGGGGATTGAACCCGAAACCCAGGCATGTGCCCTTGACCAGAATCGAACCCGGGACCCTTCAGTCCGCAGGCCAACGCTCCATCCACTGAGCCAAACCAGCCAGGGCTGCACTCATTTATTTAAGCCGCCACCGGACAGGGTTATGAGCCAAGATTAGCCACTGGCCTCTGGCTGGAAGCAATACATATTCCCTCCCTTCTGCCTCATCAAATTGAATCAGTTTATTAAAGTTGCTCACAATTGATTGGTTCTGATTCCCCAACAGTGGAGAAGAGCAATGAGTCACTGGGCCTCAGGGCCAAATTCCACTCACCAAAATGAAGCCGCCAGCCAGAGGGGCCCAGCCAGCCTGTCACCTGCCACCTTCACCTTCCCACTGAGCGGCCCCAGCCCCCAAGCCAAAGGCTGCCTTGCCCCACCCCAGGGCTTGGGGACACAGCCACACCCAGCTGCATCCCCAAATCCTGGCCCCTGTCATGACCCCAAACACCTCACACTGAACCAAGCCCTGGCCCCCCTGCCTCCCCAGGGCACGCCCAGCTGTGTGTGCATCCTTCCGTGCGTCCGTCCGAGGCAGAGCCCGGCAGATTGGCGCCTCCCCCAGATGCCACCAGTCAGGTGCCGCCACCTGGGTCATGAGCATCAGTCCTTACGAGCCCGCTAACATTTGCTGCGAGTTCCCCATGTACCAGGGGCTGTGGTGTGAACTCGCCTAACGGTGTAGACCAGTGGTTCTCAACCTTCTGGCCCTTTAAATACAGTTCCTCATGTTGTGACCCAGCCATAAAATTATTTTCTTTGCTACTTCATAACTGTAATGTTGCTACTGTTATTCGTAATGTAAATATCTGATATGCAGGATGGCCTTAGGCGACCCCTGTGAAAGGGTCGTTCAATTGCCAAAGGGGTCGCGACCCACAGGTTGAGAACCGCTGGTATAGACGCTATGGTTATCTCCACTTTCTCGCTGGGGACACAGAGACAGGAGGTTAAGTGGCTTGCCCAAGGTCACGCAGCAGTAGGTGGCGGTGGCACACACAGCAGGTGAGCCATCCGAACGCTATCCCAAGCCCCTGTCCCTCCCTTCCCTGATCCTGCGGCTAGAAGGCCAAAGGCAGGCCTTCCCAGCCCCTCTTGCTGCTAAGCAGCCTGGGGCACAATTGTGACCAATGAGCAGGAGGTGGAAGCCGGGAGCAGCCGCTCCTTTCCGAGTGAAGTGGCCGCTGCAGGAGCCTTTGCCCCCCTTTTTCCCTCTCCTTTCTGGTGTCCCTCCCCCTTCGCCTGGTTCGAGGGGAGCACAGATGTGGTGGCCAGAGGTGCAGCAGCCACCGTGTGACGATGAGGACGAGGTCAACATGCTCAATGTGACGGAGCCCGTCCCCAGCGATACCTTTAGCCACCGCACCAGCTCAGGGCCCGTCTCCAGACTTGCTCTGGGACGAGGCAGACGCAGCCTCACCCACCTTCCTGTCCTCACTCGGACGCTCTCCTGGGCTCACCAGCCCTGCTCCGAGCCCTGGGCCCAGCCGTCTCGTCCGCCTGTCCCTGAACTTGCAGGGCCACGTTGGAGGCTCCCCTGCACCTCTCTTGGGTCCCTCCCGTCGCAGGCTGGAGGGCTGTTTGTCCCAAGTGACTTGGCAGCTGCCTGAGCGCAGCCTGTTGGCTTTGGGGGGACACCTGGCCGAGAGCAGAGCCAGTCTTTCTCAGGAACTTGAACAAGCTTGGGGCATGGTCTCGAGCAGGGAACGCTGGGACAGGCTGCCTGGACCCTCCTTTGGAGTGAAGGACATGCCCTCCCCCCCCCCCACCTGTGGGAAGTGCCCACCAGAGACTGGCGTGCCTCTTGGCATCGCCCCTTGAAGGGCTGCCTCTACTGAAAAGAGCGGTCTTGGCAAAGCCACGCCCCCTTCTGGGCAGCAGACACCAATGACCAGGTTAAAGGCCTGGTCCCCTCACATTCCAGGTCCAGAGCTCCCACGAGATGGGCAGAGGATGTTTTGGGGATCGTGTAGAACCCGACCCCTCCCTCTGTCCACTCCTGCGTCCTCCCCTCTACCCGACCAGGTGTCGATCCTGGGAACATCACCGATAAACACCCTCCATGCTAAACTCATCTCAGTCTGCCTCCCGGGAGCCCGACCGAGACACACAGGCTGAAGAGACAGGCCGCTGGCATCCATGAACAGACGAGAAGCGGGGACCTGGAGCGCAAGGGGCAGGCAGGAGAGACCACCTGGCCCCCCGGGGAGCAGGAAAGCAGGTGTCCGTGCTGAGCTCACAATCCAGCGAGACAGATGGACAAGTAAACAGACAGTTAGACTACAGGGAGAGAAGCTGTAAAATCACTCAGGAAGGGGGCTCCCACAGGCTGGGGACCTCCTGCAAGCTCCCAGGGGAGGTGACAACCCCGCAAGGCCCACAGGAGAGCAGAGGCCCCAGGAAGAGGGGACGGGCGTGGAAAGGCTCAGGACTGGAAGGAAGAGGTGTGCGGATCACATTCTGGTTTTGTCTGTTAGCATCATTTCCTTGCAGGGGGTGGGGCCACAGCTCCCCTGGCAACCGTATTCTTCTGGGCCAATCACTATGCCGGGGTCCCTCACCATAGGGCTTGGTCCATGACCCCGTCCAGCCCAGTCAGAATCTCTCAAGAATCTGCATCCCTGGTGGAGATGGCGGGATGGGAGGTGGCAAGAGGGGAGGCATCTTGTGGCAGAGCCGTGCTACTCAGGTCCCCGAGCCGGGTCCTCCCGTCCTGAGGCCGCTGTCTAACTTCCCTCCATCCTGTGACCTGCTGCACTGTCCCTGCAGAGAAGCCTGCTGCCCTGGCAGGTTGGGCGTCATCCTATGCACCAGGATGTTGCCGGTTCGATTCCCAGTCAAGGGCTGTGGGCTGGATCCCAGTGGCTGGGGGGGAGAGGGGGGAGGGGGGTGGAAGCGGGGGAGGGCTTGCAGTAGGAAGCCGACCCATGTTGCACTCTCACATCACATCGATGTTTCTCTCTCTCCCTCTCTCTTCCTCTCTCTCTCTCTCTCTCTCTCTCTCTAAAAAAAAAAGTCAATAAACTATTCTAATAAATACATAAACAAAGCCCCTGTTCCTATTTAACTTTTTCAGTCAACTTTTGGTTCTCGCAACCAAATAAGCCCTGTTCAAAAATTAGTACCAGGCGTGGGATTCGTGAACACCCCGTGGGATATGTGAGCTACCTGGAACTGGTTTTCATAACTCCATGGGCCAGGATCAGCAGGACTCTTGTTCCTGTTATTTAGCAGAACAGAGGACCCAATGGTACCCAGTGGGGAGCAGTAATCCCCTGCCCCCCTGCCACCGGGCCACGCGCTTCTGAAAGGGAAACACCAGCAGCCACGGACACGTTCCGGGCTGAGGGCGCTGGGACAGAGCTGGACGTGCTCCTGCCGCTGGGTCACTCAAAGCAAGAAAACAACAGGCTCCAGTCAGGATGTGCGCCTCAGGCCCACATACAACTCAGGGCCATTGCACGACCTGGGAGGAACCTCTTCTCGACGTAGCACAGAAGTGAAGCTGCTGAGGACTGGACGCAGAGACTGAGTGTGAAGTCACTGAACTACAGGGGCGGTTGCATCCACACCCCGCCGGTCCCTCCGTGAGGGGGCCTGTCGGGCTACGTTAGCATCCGACAGGAATGGCGGTACCTGGGGACGGCGACAACGCGAGGACACTGTCCCCAAGAGCTCACTGTCCCGCCCTGGAGTTCCCACGTGACTCCCCCTCGCTGTTCTTCTGGAACACGCAGAGTCCGACTCCACGGGGTCCAGCTGAGACAAGGCAGAGTCAAGGGGAGAGAAGAGTTACACCCAGAAAGCACTGCAGGGATCTGCTGCTTGTTTCCAGGGTCCGAGGAAAGCGTGTGGCCGTGGACGGAGGGTGCCCTGCTCCAGCCGGAGGCGCAGGAGCGGGGACTGGGCCGTGTTTGTTGGAATGCGCATCATCACCAGGAATTTGCATCCCGGCTGCCCTCTCGGGCAGCTGGCCGAAGCTCTGACATTTCGCAGAAGTCGCTAATGAGAATCTGGACCGAATGGGGATCCGCACTAATTGGCTAAAAAGGAGCAGAAAACCCCTGGGCGTTGGGGGAAGGCAGGCATCACCGGAGCAGGCGTGCGAGTGGGTCTCCGCTGCAGGCCAGCCTCCTCCCGACGCCCCGGGGGACGCTGTCCTGAGAGGGCCATAATCTTGCCTTTTCCAGTCAAAAATTAGGACCATATTTCAGACACACGGGAGGTGTAAAGAGGAATGCAACATCCGGGACCCTCTTATCCACTGCAGCTGTGAAATGTGTGCGTTCGAATCCTCCGGGAAGCAGACGTCAAGATGGGCTAAGAAAACACCCGTGGGGGGGAGGGGGTCCGTCAGATCACCAGGCCCCTGACCAACGGAAGGACAGTGCGGAGGGAGGAGGTGGGAAGGAAGGGTCCCGGGCAGCAGAGAGGCCTTGGAGCCACAGTTGCGGGTCAGAGAGGCCCGCGTCTCACAGAACAGGCTGGTCCCCTGCCAGGCCCGTCAGGCAGGGTCAGCCTGGGGAAGCGTGGAGAACCCCCGAGGGCAGCGGGGAGGAGGGGGGGGCATCAGTCAATTACAGGCAAGGCAGTAGGCATGACATCTCCAGGGCCACGCGTGAGACATGGCCAATAGCAGTCAAACCCTCGCTAGGCGGGCCTCCCAGATCTTTACAGCGGCTCGCGGCCGCCTCCAGGAGTTGGGGCAGAAGGGCTGCTCAGAGTGCAGGGGAGCCCAGCGCAGGCGCGGCATGTGAAACTGGGGGATGACCACCCTCTCACAGGCAGAGGCTGGTGAGGGGGCGAGGGGGCTATGGGAGGCTCCCAGGGGCGGAGACCCCTGGGCATCGATCAGGGTCCCGGGAATGAAACCAGTGCGAAGCTCGCTGAGGCCTCACTGAGTCTACAACCCAGACCTCTGGGTTTGGTGAATAAGGGGCTCCCCCAAGTACCTGTAACTGGGACCCGCCGCCTCATGAATGCAGGTGGCCAGTGCCCTGCGCAGACCTGCTGTGACAGCGCGGAGCGCGGGGCCTTGCGTCCAGCGGCCCTGCACCCGGAGAGCCGAGCACAGGGGGCTGAGGAGACGGCAGTGCTGGCAACTGAGTCCCGGGACAGGGGGCCACATGGTCTGCAGGCAGGAGAGGCGCTTCGGGAACTCGGGGTAACGCAGTTCCCACCAAAGTCACTCTCCACTGGGTCTGTGGGACCTCTCCCCCCAGGAGTTGTAACATCCAGGTGCTGTGGGTGACATAACCCAGGGCCTGCGCCTCCGTGAGGACCCCAGGCCCGTGCTCCGAGGTTGCTGGATACTCTCTTCACTGAAGCAGAGTGGCCCCCTCCTCTGCAAAGGAGGCAAGTGCTAGGGGAGGGAGGGGCCCGTCTTTGGATTCTGAAGGCAGCCCCACGTCACGGCTTCTGACGTCCAGCCCTGAGGGTCCCAGCAGGGGAGGCTCTGAGGGCCCGGCTGTGGGGCAGGCGTGTGCCCCCGCCCCTGCCCAGGGCTCGGCCTCCGGGGCAGGGCACAGTGCGGCGCACGTCCCAGGGGAGCCTCGGAGCTCGGAATGAGTGACGCTGCTCCTGGAGGAGACAGGTCCTGCCACGGGCCCTAGAAAGCCTGACTGCCTGGCCCTCGGCCACCACGCGGCCTGCAGTGTGGGTCCCTGACTTCAAGCGGGAAAGGTCTCACAGCAGGAGCCCAGGTGCCTCTGAGGTCTGTTTATTAAAGCGGGGGACAGGGGAGAGGGAGGGATTTAGAATGGAAGAAGCAACAGGAGAGCCGGGCGGGGCTGCTCTGGCTCTAAGACGTGTTTCAGGGAAGAAATGAGCCGAGGTGGGGCTGCTGTTAGCTCGCCGGGAAGTCAGAGGAAGGGGGCCTTGGGGACGGGTTCAGGGAGTGGGCCCGGGACAAGCTGCCGCTGTCCATTGCTCCCCTGGCTGCCAGCCTCACGGGGACCTGAGAGTTTAGGAGACACGCCTGTGGGGGAGGAGGTGTGGGCATCTCCCGGGAAGGAGAACGCGCCCTGCGTCCTTTCTAGAGGGTTTTAATAGCTGGGAGTTTAGGGGAGGATCTCAATAGAATATTCGTCAGCTTTATGCTGATGCACCAACAAGAGATTTATTCCCTTCCCTTCCCTTCCCTTCAGCCGTCCTGGGGTGTGGTTGGCACAAATGTCACTAAATTGATTTCTACTACCTGCCTCTCTGAGTGGGTGACCTTCTGGTTGGGAGGAGAGGTGTAAAGCATTTACTCCTAAGTGTCCTTGGTGAGGGACGGCAGGATTTGCGATTTACTGGATGGCTGTGAACAGCTTGGCCGTTTAACTGTCTGTCTGCCTGTCCGCTCGTCCTGGCTGACTAGCCTGTCTCGCCTTGACGACACTGTGTTTGCTTCCACCATTGCAATAAAGTGAGCAGCGATCCTTCTGCTGGTGGAGAGTTTTGCCTTCAAACAAAACAAAACAAAACAAAACCAAGAAAACAGTGCAGCATCTGTGAAGCACGATGAGCGAGGTGCAGGGAACGAGGGCTGCCTGTGCAAACACTTGGCCCCACACCCACTAATTAGATACAGTCTGCGAAGAGCCGTTGCCGCATTACGGATTCAGACGAAGACACTCACCATCTGTTTCCTGGACTCTGCCGCCCCTGGGCAGAGAGCCTCGTGTGGAACACATCTGAGTGGCGCATGTTTGCAAGGACCCAACTGTTTTGCTTTGTGGTCATGCTCCAGGCGGTGCAGAACGAGGGGGCATCTCCCACGACCCCCCGGGCTGCTGCGGCAAGCGTGTCCATCTGCAGGGAAGCGCCTCTGGCAAGCCTTTGCTTTCCTGGTCACTGTTCTCCGCCGTGACTTTGTTTTTCAGTGCAAGATCGCCAGGAGCCCCAAAGGCTCTGCCTGAAAGTCCGTCCTCAGAGATGCGCAGGGCACTGCCCCTCTTGTGCCGGAAAAATAAACTCGGTCATTTACATTTTAGCACAGATCATAGTACTGACTTAATTTCAAGTCATTGTTTCTGATGTATATAAACTTGTTTTCCTATTCGATCACTGTGTTTTTCTATCTGTGAGAAGTTGAGTGTCTTGGCATGAGATAGAACACATCGTAACTTTCTCATTAAAGCTAATGAAAAAAATTTTTAAATTATTGATTGAGTTTGGAGAGAGGGGAAGGGAGAGGGAGGGAGGGAGGGAGAGAGAAACATTGATATGAGAGAGAAATATCCAGCAGTTGTGAACCTGCAACCTGGACATGTGCCCTGACAGGAATCAAATCTGAAAATTTCTGATGTATGGACTATGCTCCAACCCACTGAGCCACCCGGCCGGGCTAAAGGCATTTTCCTTGCAGTTAGGAGTGGTCATCTGACTGAGCTTTCAGGAATTTTGCTTAAAGGCAATTGGCATACACGCTTTGCCTCTTCTTATGAGTCCCTTCTTCCTTCCTGCCGATGGAATGAGGATGAGAGAGCTGGCGCGGCAGCAGCCACCTTGGACTATGAGGTGAGCCTGGAGTGGAGAGCACACGTAGCAGAGTAATAAGGGGGAAAACAAGTCCCTGAGGACTATTTAGGCCAGAGCTGCTGTGTCATTCCTGCACTACTTTACCCGAGAGAGGAATACACTTTTACCTTGTTTAATTTATTGACATTTTGTCTCTATTCCTCCTTGTCAAATATAATTCTACTAGAGGCCCGGTGCACGAAATTCGTGCATGAGTGCAGTCCCTAGGCCTGGCTGGCAATCAAAGCGTGAGCATCTGGAGTGGAAGGGCAGGTCCCAGCTGACCTCTGGGCCCTGGGCAGCACCTGGGCCCCTGGACCCTCACATGCCCCCCTCTGCCTGAGTTATCGGGCCCCCGCCCCCTGCCACTGCCGCTGGTTGCCATCTGTGGGGTGATCGGCGGGGCGATCAAGCCCGGCTCACACCTGCCTTGGCCTGGCGTCGCCCGTTCACCTGCTCCACCATCCCTCTGCAGTCTCGCTCTTGTGGAGGCCCATTAGGGCCAGCAGCGCCTCCACTGCCGCCCGCTGTCAGCACCATGTCACTGACGCCCACCATGTTTCTGTGCCGCCCCCGGTGGTCAGCACACGTCATAGCGAGCAGTTGAACTCCCAGTCGAACTCCCAGTCGAGGAGACAATTTGCATATTAGGCTTTTATTATATAGGATTGAATTCACATTCTAATCCTGTGACTCTCATAATGGAGCTCCATGGCCTGAGGCCACCCCCCAAGGACACAGCTATCCTCACCTCCCTATTCCCACACTGCTGCTCCCACTCCTCCCAGATATACACGAAGACCACCCTCACCAGGATTCTGGAGCTGGGCAGCGAAGCAGGGCCCAGAGGGCGCCGGTGCCACCCCACCCCTTGGCTAACAGGTGTGGGCACACCTATTCTACGCATGATGTGGGCTCACAGAGCTAATGAGACATGGCTGCTCCAGAGGGTGTCTGTGTAATGGGGACCATGGCAGGCAGGGAGCCACAGGGGAGAGGGTAGAGGGTATGTGCACAGGGTATGAAAGGCCAAGAGTTGAGTCAGAATTTTGCTGGACAGAAAAGAGCCTTTTAGAGCAGAGATTTTCAACGTTTCATCTCATGGCACATATAAACTAATTACTAACATTCTGCAGCACACCAAAAAATGTTATATTTTTTCTGATCTGACAAAATATAGGTATAATTTTGATTCATTCACACTGGACGGCTATTGTTGTGTGAACTGTCATTTTTTTACTCGACAATCTAAGGCAGTGGTTCTCAACCTTCTGGCCCTTTAAATACAGTTCCTCATGTTGTGACCCAACCATAAAATTATTTTCGTTGCTACTTCATAACTGTAATGTTGCTACTGTTATGAATCATAATGTAAATATCTGATATGCAGGATGGTCTTAGGCCACCCCTGTGAAAGGGTCGTTCGACCGCCAAAGGGGTCGCGACCCACAGGTTGAGAACCGCTGATCTAAGGGAAAGAGGCCCATGCCCCTGACTAAATGGGTATTGCATGTTTGACAGTTCTTGCGGCGCACAATTGAACATCGCTGTGCTAGACTGAGGAAGAGCCAAAACGAGCAGGAAGAGCACTGCATCCAGGAATCAGCCAGGAATTCCCCCTGGAATGTGGGGCCGAGTGCAGGCAGGTAGACAGGCCGGAAGGCAGCGGGGCCCCTGGGGTCTGGGTGCCTACAGGAGACACTGGGCTCCCATTCCATAAGCGAGGCGGAGCCGCAGTTCTCCAGGGGACGCTGCAAGTCAGACCTAGGGTGCTAGTGTGGCCAGTGAGGCAGCTGGAGGAGCCTGGCCCGGTCTGTAGCTCAGGCGTCAGAGGTGCCCAGTGCACGCGCCCAGATGTGCAGACTGGCTGGCCCAGAGCTGCTCTCAAGGGGAGGGGCCTCTGCTCCATCCTTCCTCCCAGGTGCCTGCCCGGCCTGGTCAAGTGTGCAGTAATGCCCCCACTTGTTGGGCCACAGGAGGTCACCTGGGGAGTCCAGCCGGGAGAGAGGTCATGGGCCCCCTGGGAGGGGGACTATGCAGGGAAAGGGCCTGGCGGGGTCAAGGCCAGAGGTCAGTGTTGGCACCCACTCTGCTTGGGGCCCAGGTTGACAGGGGTGACTGTGGAGCCATCATGCCAGCTCCCCCTTGGTGCTAGACCCTGGCCCGGGACATGGGGACAAATACCACCCAGTCCCGTGCTCAGGGAGCTCACCGCCTGGAAGAGGAGGTGGCTCTGTGGACAGCGATGGCACAGAAGCCGTCACTGTAGCCACTTCTTGGTGCAAATATGGTCACATCAACTTTCGTTGTTGTTGTTAATCTCACCTCAGGATAGTTTTCCCATTGATTTTTTAGAGACAGTGGAAGGGAGGGGGAGACAGAGAGAAACATTGATGTGAAACACATCAATTGGTTGACTCCCATACATGCCCCGACCTGGGCAGGGATTGAGCCTGCAACCAAGGTATGTGCCCTTGACCAGAATTGAACCCATGACCCTTCAGTCCTCTTGCCAGCGCTCTAACCACTGAACCATATTGGCCATGGCTCTTTTTTTTTTTTGAACATCAACTTTTATTTTTTTGTTGTTTTCTTTTTTTAATTTTTTTTAACATTTTTTTATTTATTTCAGAGAGGATGGAAGAGGGAGAGATAGAAACATCAATGATGAGAATCATTGATCGGCTGCCTTCTGCATGGCCCCTACTGGGGATGGAGCCCTCAACCCGGGCATGTGCCCTGACCAGGAATCGAACCCAGGACCCTTCAATCCGCAGGCCAATGCTCTATCCACTGAGCCAAACCAGTTAGGGCCACATCAACTTTTAAACACTTGGTTTATCTGCCCAGGCAGTCTATCAGCTTCTACAGAAGTCCCCGCCCCAGGGAGACCCCGAAGGAAGGGGTGCCCCATGTCTTGGAAGCTTTGGGCTGTGCCCTTGGCATGGGACAATTCAGTGGCCCCTCCAACAGGGCACAGACCTTCTCCATGCAGGCATGGGAGTGGCGCCCTCCCTGCTCTGGGCCCAGACCTGCTGCCCCACATCTGGACACCCTCAGGTCTCCACAGACACAGCCCCCGGGAGGTCCCAACAGGCCGCATCCTGTCCGCTGGCTGCTCTCCCCACCACTGCCCCCTCCACCCTAATACAACAAGCAGGGCTCGCAGGATGGGGGGGGGGCACGTTTGGGCAGGTGGGGTGGCGGAACAGGAGCCGCTGCCCTGCCCTGGGGTGTTGTCCGGCCTCATGCCAGGAGCACAGGGATGTGACAGGAGGCGGAGGGAGAGACTCGGGTGGACAGGCAGACCCTGCTCTATGGCAGACGCTGGCAATGGGGGGCATTGACTGTTGTTCAGGACAAGGTGCTAGGACCCTCCTACTGACCCCAGCGCCTCCCACCCGGGCAGCAGCCAAGCTCCAGGCCCTGCCTGTTTGCAAAGCTCCCCTTGCTGCCGTCTCCAAGCCCAGTGGCAGACACCGGTAGCCCAGGAGCGCAGGTGTGGCAGAGCCGAACGGAGGACAGATGGGGCACCCCGGGTGCCCTGGCAGGTGGAGTGGGCACACACATGCGCCTGTGTGTGTGACTCTGGGGAGGTGTAAGGTTGCCTGGACTCTAGGGCCTTCTCTGACTCCCCTCCTTGTATTCCAAGAAGAGCCCTGGCCCCTCTGGCCCACGGCACCCGCCACAGAGGCCTCTGTCTTTGCCCTAAAGTTACTGTTTGGCAACTGGCTACGGGCCCGTCTCCCTCCTGGACTGCAGTTCCCTCAAGGCTGCGGCCGATTGTCCTGTCCCAGGGCGCCCTGCACCTGGCGCAATAGGTGCTCAGGAGATGCCTCCTGACTGAGGGGTGCTCCTGGTCAGCACAGGGGCTGAGTCTGAGCCCCTGTGGGGCCTCGGGGTAGGAGGAGTGGCAGGGAGCGGGGAGAGGGGGCCAGCCCAGTGTGGCCTGGCCTGCATCCCTCACCAGGGGAGCTCCTGCCAGGACCAGGGGGCACACCGTTTATCTAACTGAGAGTGAAGAGGCTGGGAAGCTGCTAATTCCTCTCACTTTATTGCACCCAGCATCCTTCACAGCCTGAGAGGGGTGATTAAGACACTCAGCATGCTGGTTATTGCCAATTAACAGACTTCAATATAAACAATTAATAAAGCAATTGT